>NC_053023.1:482144808-482444808 GCF_003073215.2 Triticum urartu
GAATTCCCTTGCGGGAGTTGTTTAGGAGGAAGTGTCAGTAGTACAGGACTTTCTGGATGTATTTCCGGAGGAATTACCAGGCATGCCCCGGGACAGATAAATTGAGTTTCTGGTTGAATTATTGCTAGGGTCAGCCCCAATATCCGAGAGACCCTATCGGATGCCCGTTAATAATTTGGAGGAAATCAAGAAGTAGATTAAGGAGTTATTGGAAAAAGGATATATTCGCCCAAGCACGTCACCTTGGGGAGCGCCAATTCTTTTGGTAGAGAAGAAGAATGGAACCCTGAGGATGGTTGTGGATTATCGTTTATTGAATGAAGTGACCATCAAGAACAAGTACCCTCTGCCGATGATTAATGATTTATTGATCAGCTAGTTGGAGCCAAAGTATTCTCCAAGATCGATTTTGATCAGGGTATGATCAGATGAAGATTCGTGAACAAGATATACACAAACAGCTTTCACCACAAGGTATGGTCTTTATGAGTATATCGTCATGTCATTTGGATTGACTAATGCCCCTGCGTATTTTATGAGCATGATGAACAAGGTATTCATGGAATTCCTGGACAAGTTTGTCGTGGTGTTCATCGATGACATATTGGTTTTCTCCAATAGCAAGGAAGAGCACAAGGAACACTTGCGGCTAGTTCTGGAGAAATTCCAAGAGCAACAGCTATACGCGAAGTTTAGCAAATGTGAATTTTAGTTGAAGGAAGTTGGATTCCTCGGACATGTTATTTCAGGAGAAGAAATAGCAGTCGATCCTGCAAAGGTTGAAGCAGTCACCAAATGGAAATCGCCCACCTTAGTCAAGGAGATCCGCAGTTTTCTCGGACTTGCAGGATATTATCGGAGGTTTATTGAGAATTTCTCCAAGATTGCTAAACCCATGACTGAGTTGTTGAAGAAGGAAACTAAGTACATTTGGACCGAGGATTGTGAAGCCAGTTTTCAGGAGCTGAAGAAACGTTTGGTTACGGCCTCAGTGCTAATTTTTCCGGATGTATGCAAGGATTCACTACAAAAAAACCATTTCCATGATGATACGTGTCTGTCACAGTAGGTCACATTTTCTGTTGTGCATTTACATCCATGATGATTGTATGACAGAATCAAGATAGTCATACATGTTGAAAGTGCAAGTGGCACTTAAACTATTTTGGTGTGATGACGGTGTGGTTAGTTGAACTAATATCGGTTGTCACTCCCATGAAGAAGCCCAAAGCTAGACCCAAGCCTGAAACCGAGTGCTTCTACTGCAAAGGAAATGGTCATTGGTAGCGGAACTGCCCCAAATACTTGGCGGATAAGAAGGATGGCAAAGTGAACAAAAGTATATATGATACATGTTATTGATGTATACTTTACTAATGTTCATAGTAGCCCCTGGGTATTTGATACCGGTTCAGTTGCTATGATTAGTAACTCGAAACAGGAGTTACAAAATGAACAAAGACTAGTTGAGGGCGAGGTGACGATGTGTGTTGCAAATGATTCCAAGGTTGATAAGATCACCATCACATACTCCCTCTACCTTCAGGATTAGTATTGGAACCAAATAAATGTTATTTGGTGTTTTCGTTGAGCATAAATATGATTGGATCATGTTTATTGCGATACGGTTATTCATTTAAGTCAGAGAATAATTGTTGTTCTGTTTACATGAATAAAACCTTCTATGGTCTTACATCCAATGTAAATGGTTTACTGAATCTCGATCATGGTGATACACATAATATTGATGCCAAAAGATGCAAAGTTAATAATGATAGTGCAACTTATTTGTGGCACTGTCGTTTAGGTCATATTGGTGTAAAGCGCATGAAGAAACTCCACGCTAATGGGCTTTTGGAATCACTTGATTATGAATCACTTGATGCTTGCGAACCATGCCTCATGGGCAAGATGACTAAAGCTCCGTTCTCCAGAACAATGGAGCGAGTCACTGACTTACTGGAAATAATACATACTGATGTATGCGGTCCGATGAGTGTTGAGGCTCGCGGCGGTATCGTTATTTTCTGACCTTCACAGATGATTTAAGCAGATATGGGTATATCTACTTAATGAAACACAAGTCTGAAACATTTGAAAAGTTCAAAGAAATTTAGAGTGAAGCTAAGAATCATCGTAACAAGAAAAATAAAGTTTCTACGATTTGATCGCGGAGGCAAATATTTGAGTTACGAGTTTGGCCTTCATTTAAAAATAATGTGGAATAGTTTCACAACTCATGCCACCTAGAACACCATGGAGTAATGGTGTGTCCGAACGTCATAACCGTACTTTATTAGATATGGTGTGACCTATGATGTCTCTTACCGATTTACCACTATCGTTTTGGGGTTATGCATTAGAGACAGATGCATTCACATTAAATAGGGCACCGTCTAATCCGTTGAGACGACACCGTATGAACTATGGTTTAGCAAGAAACCTAAGTTGTCGTTTCTTAAAGATTAGGGTTGCGATGCTTATGTGAAAAAGCTTCAGCCTGATCAGCTCGAACCCAAATCGGAGAAGTGCGTCTTCATATGATACCCAAAAGAAATTGTTGGGTACACCTTCTATCACAGATCCGAAGGCAAGATCTTTGTTGCTAAGAATGGATCCTTTCTAGAGAAGGAGTTTCTCTCGAAAGAAGTGAGTGGGAGGAAAGTAGAACTTGATGAGGTAGTTGTACCTTCTCCCGAATTGGAAAGTAGTTCATCACATAAATCAGTTCCAGTGATTCCTACACCAATTAGTGAGGAGAGGCTAATGATGATGATCATGAAACTTCAGATCAAGTTACTATCGAACCTCGTAGGTCAACCAGAGTATGGTCCGCACCAGAGTGGTACAATAATCTTTTCTAGAAGTCATGTTACTACACCATGACGAACCTACGAACTATGAGGAAGCGATGATGAGCCCAGATTCCGCGAAATGGCTTGAGGCCATGAAATCTGAGATGGGATCCATGTATGAGAACAAAGTATGGACTTTGATTGACATGACCGATGATCGGTGAGACATTGAGATTAAATGGATATTCAAGAGGAAGACAGACACTGATAGTAATATTACTATCTACAAAGCTCGAATTGTCGCAAAAGATTTTTTGACAAGTTCAAGGTGTTGACTACGGTGAGAGTTTCTCACTCATATCTATGCTTAAAGCCTGTCCGAATCATGTTAGAAATTGCCGCATTTTATGAAATTTGGCAAATGGATGTCAAAAATGCGTTCCTTCATGGATTTCTTAAAGAAGAGTTGTATATGATGCAACCATAAGGTTTTGTCAATCTAAAAGGTGCTAACAAAGTGTGTAAGCTCCAGTGATCCATTTATGGACTGGTGCAAGCATCTCGGAGTTGGAATGTATGCCTTGATAGTGTGATCAAAGCATATGGTTTTATACAAACTTTTGGAGAAGCTTGTATTTACAAGAAAGTGAGTGGGCGCTCTGTAGCATTTTTGATATTATATGTGGATGACATATTGTTGATTGGAAATAATACATAATTTCTGGATAGCATAAAAGGATACTTGAATAAGAATTTTTCAATGAAAGACCTCAGTGAGGCTACTTACATATTAGGCATCAAGATCTATAAACATAGATCAAGACGCTTGATAAGACTTTCGATGAGTACATACCTTGATAAGATTTTGAAGGAGTTCAAAATGGATCAATCAAAGAAGGAGTTCTTGCCTGAGTTGTAAGGTGTGAAGTTTAGTAAAGACTCGAAACCTGACCACGGTAGAAAATAGAAAGAGAATGAAAAGTCATTCCCTATGCCTCAGTCATAGATTCTATAAAGTATGCTATGTTGTGTACCAGACCTATTGTGTACCTCACCATGAGTTTGGCAAGAGGGTACAATAGTGATCCAGGAGTGGATCACTGGATGGTGGTCAAAATTATCCTTAGTGGAATAAAGACATGTTTCTTGGTTATGGAGGTGACAAAAAGTTCATCGTAAGTGTTACGTCGATGCAAGCTTTGACACTGATCCGGATGACTCTAAGTCTCAATCTGGATACATATTGAAAGTGGGAGCGATTAGCTAGAGTAGCTCAGAGCATTGTAGACATAGAAAATTTGCAAAATACATACAGCTCTGAATGTGGAAAACCCGTTGACTAAACTTCTCTCACAAAGCAAAACATGATCACTCTTTGGGTGTTAATCACATAGCGATGTGAACTAGATTATTGACTCTATTAAACCTTTTGGGTATTAGTCACATGGAGATGTGAACTAATCACATAAAGATGTGAACTATTGGTGTTAAATCACATGACGATGTGAACTAGATTATTGACTCTAGTGCAAGTGGGAGACTGAAAGAAATATGCCCTAGAGGCAATAATAAAGTTATTATTTATATTTCCTTATATCATGATAAATGTTTATTATTCATGCTAGAATTGCATTAACCGGAAACTTAGTACATGTGTGAATACATAGATAAAACAGAATGTCCCTAGTATGCCTCTACTTTACTAGCTCGTTAATCAAAGATGGTTAAGTTTCCTAACCATGGACATGTGTTGTCATTTGATGAATGGGATCACATCATTAGGAGAATGATGTGATGGACAGGACCCATCCGTTAGCTTAGCATGTTGATCGTTCAATTTTATTGCTATTGCTTTCTTCATGACTTATACATATTCCTTTGTGTTGGGGAACATAGTAATTTCAAAAAAATTCCTACGCACACGCAAGATCATGGTGATGCACAGCAACGAGAGGGGAGAGTGTTGTCTACGTACCCTCGTAGACCGGAAGCGGAAGCATTATAACAACGCGGTTGATGTAGTCATACGTCTTCATGGCCCGACCGATCAAGCAGCGAAACTACGGCACCTCCGAGTTTTTGCACACGTTCAGCTCAATGACGATCCCCGGACTCCGATCTAGCAAAGTGTCGGGGATGAGTTCCGTCAGCACGACGGTGTGGTGACGATCTTGATGTTCTACCGTCGCAGGGCTTCGCCTAAGCACCGCTACAATATTATCGAGGATTATGGTGGAGGGGGGCACCGCACACGGCTAAGAGATCAATGATCAATTGTTGTGTCTCTGGGGTGCCCCCCTGCCCCCGTATATAAAGGTGTGGAGGATGGGCCGGCCAAGGAGGGTGGCGTGCCCAAGGGGGGGAGTCCAACTCCCACCGGGAGTAGGACTCCCCCTTTTCCTATTAGGAGTAGGAGAGGGAAGGAAGAGGAAGGAGGGAGGAAGGAAAGGGGGGGCGGCCCCCCTCCCAATTCGGATTGGGCTTGGGGGGTGCGCGCCCCTCCCTTGCTCCTTTCCCCTCCTTTCCACTACGGCCCAATAAGGCCCATATACCTCCCGGGGGGTTCCGAAAACCTCCCGGTGATCCGGTATTGTCCCAATCTCACCCGGAACCTTTCCGGTGTTGAAATATAGTCGTCCAATATATCGATCTTTATATCTCGACCATTTTGAGACTCCTCGTCAAGTCCGTGATCACATCCGGGACTCCGAACAACCTTCGGTACATCAAAATATATAAACTCATAATGAAACTGTCATCGTAACATTAAGCGTGCGGACCCTACGGGTTTGAGAACCATGTAGACATGACCGAGACACGTCTCCGGTCAATAACCAATAGCAGAACCTGGATGCTCATATTGGCTCCTACATATTCTACGAAGATCTTTATCGGTCATACCGCATAACAACATACATTGTTCCCTTTGTCATCGGTATGTTACTTGCCCGAGATTTGATCGTCGGTATCTCAATACCTAGTTCAATCTCGTTACCGGCAAGTCTCTTTACTCGTTCCGTAATACATCATCTTGCAACTAACTTATTAGTTGCATTGCTTACAAGGCTTAAGTTATGTGCATTACCGAGAGGGCCCAGAGATACCTCTCCGACAATCAAAGCAACAAATCCTAATCTCGAAATACGCCAACCCAACATGTACCTTTGGAGACACCTGTAGAGCACCTTTATAATCACCCAGTTACGTTGTGACGTTTGGTAGCACACAAAGTGTTCCTCCGGTAAACGGGAGTTGCATAATCTCATAGTCATAGGAACATGTATAAGTCATGAAGAAAGCAATAGCAACATACTAAACGATCGGGTGCTAAGCTAATGGAATGGGTCATGTCAATCACATCATTCTCCTAATGATGTGATCCCGTTAATCAAATGACAACTCATGTCTATGGTTAGGAAACATAACCATCTTCGATTAATGAGCTAGTCAAGTAGAGGCATACTAGTGACACTTTGTTTGTCTATGTATTCACACAAGTATTACGTTTCCGGTTAATACAATTCTAGCATGAATAATAAACATTAATCATGATATAAGGAAATAAATAATAACTTTATTATTGCCTCTAGGGCATATTTCCTTCAGTATCCCACTTGCACTAGAGTCAATAATCTTGATTACACAGTAATGATTCTAACACCCATGGAGCCTTGGTGTTGATCATGTTTTGCTCATGGAAGAGGCTTAGTCAATGGGTCTGCAACATTCAGATCCGTATGTATCTTGCAAATCTCTACGTCTCCCACCTGGACTAGATCCCGGATGGAATTGAAGCGTCTCTTGATGTGCTTGGTTCTCTTGTGAAATCTGGATTCCTTTGCCAAGGCAATTGCACCAGTATTGTCACAAAAGATTTTCATTGGACCCGATGCACTAGGTATGACACCTAGATCGGATATGAACTCCTTCATCCAGACTCCTTCGTTTGCTTCTTCCGAAGTAGCTATGTACTCCGCTTCACATGTAGATCCCGCCATGATGCTTTGTTTAGAACTGCACCAACTGACAGCTCCACCGTTTAATGTAAATACGTATCCGGTTTGCGATTTAGAATCGTCCGGATCAGTGTCAAAGTTTGCATCAACGTAACCATTTATGATGAGCTCTTTGTCACCTCCATATACGAGAAACATATCCTTAGTCCTTTTCAGGTATTTCAAGATGTTCTTGACCGCTGTCCAGTGATCCACTCCTGGATTACTTTGGTACCTCCCTGCTAGACTTATAGCAAGGCACACATCAGGTCTGGTACACATCATTGCGTACATGATAGAGCCTATGGCTGAAGCATAGGGAACATCTTTCATTTTCTCTCTATCTTCTGTTGTGGTCGGGCATTGAGTCTTACTCAACTTCACACCTTGTAACAGAGGCAAGAATAATTTCTTTGCTTGATCCATTTTGAACTTCTTCAAAACTTTGTCAAGGTATGTGCTTTGTGAAAGTCCAATTAAGCATCTTGATCTATCTCTATAGATCTTAATGCCCAATATGTAAGCAGCTTCACCGAGGTCTTTCATTGAAAAACTCTTATTCAAGTATCCCTTTATGCTATCCAGAAATTCTATATCATTTCCGATTAGCAATATGTCATCCACATATAATATCAGAAATGCTACAGAGCTCCCACTCACTTTCTTGTAAATACAGGCTTCTCCAAAAGTCTGTACAAAACCAAATGCTTTGATCACACTATCAAAGCGTTTATTCCAACTCCGAGATGCTTGCACTAGTCCATAAATGGATCGCTGGAGCTTGCACACTTTGTTAGCTCCCTTTGGATCGAAAAAACCTTCCGGCTGCATCATATACAACTCTTCTTCCAGAAATCCATTCAGCAATGCAGTTTTGACATCCATCTGCCAAATTTCATAATCATAAAATGCGGCAATTGCTAACATGATTCGGACAGACTTAAGAATCGCTATGGGTGAGAAGGTCTCATCGTAGTCAATCCCTTGAACTTGTCAAAAACCTTTTGCGACAAGTCGAGCTTTGTAGACAGTAACATTACCGTCAGCGTCAGTCTTCTTCTTGAAGATCCATTTATTTTCAATTGCTTGCCGATCATTGAGAAAGTCAACCAAAGTCCACACTTTGTTCTCATACATGGATCCCATCTCAGATTTCATGGCTTCAAGCCATTTTGCGGAATCTGGGCTCACCATTGCTTCTTCATAGTTCGTAGGTTCATCATGATCTAGTAGCATGACTTCTAGAACAGGATTACCGTACCACTCTAGTGCGGATCTTACTCTGGTTGATCTACGAGGTTCAGTAGTAACTTGTTCTGAAGTTTCATGATCATCATCATTAGCTTCCTCGCTAATTGGTGTAGGTGTCACAGAAACTGGTTTCTGTGATGTACTACTTTCCAATAAGGGAGCAGGTACAGTTACCTCATCAAGTTCTACTTTCCTCCCACTCACTTCTTTCGAGAGAAACTCCTTCTCTAGAAAGGATCCATTCTTAGCAACAAATGTCTTGCCTTCGGATCTGTGATAGAAGCTGTACCCAACAGTCTCCTTCGGGTATCCTATGAAGACACGTTTCTTCGATTTGGGTTCGAGCTTATCAGGTTGAAGCTTTTTCACATAAGCATCGCAGCCCCAAACTTTCAGAAACGACAACTTTGGTTTCTTGGCAAACCATAGTTCATAAGGCGTCGTCTCAATGAATTTTGATGGTGCCCTATTTAATGTGAATGCGGTCGTCTCTAAAGCATAACCCCAAAACGATAGCGGTAAATCTGTAAGAGACATCATAAATCGCACCATATCAAGTAAAGTACGATTACGACGTTCGGACACACCATTACGCTGTGGTGTTCCGGGTGGCGTGAGTTGCGAAACTATTCCACATTGTTTCAAATGTAAACCAAACTCGTAACTCAAATATTCTCCTCCACGATCAGATCGTAGAAACTTTATTTTCTTGTTACGATGATTTTCAACTTCACTCTGAAATTCTTTGAACTTTTCAAATGTTTCAGACTTATGTTTCATTAAGTAGATATACCCATATCTGCTTAAATCATCTGTGAAGGTGAGAAAATAACGATATCCGCCACGAGCTTCAACATTCATTGGACGACATACATCTGTATGTATGATTTCCAACAAATCTATTCCTCTCTCCATAGTACCGGAGAACGGCATTTTAGTCATCTTGCCCATGAGGCACGGTTCGCAAGTACCAAGTGATTCATAATCTAGTGGTTCCAAAAGTCCATCAGTATGGAGTTTCTTCATGCGCTTTACACCGATATGACCTAAACGGCAGTGCCACAAATAAGTTGCACTATCATTATCAACTCTGCATCTTTTGGCTTCAACATTATGAATATGTGTATCACTAATATCGAGATTCATCAAAAATAGACCACTCTTCAAGGGTGCATGACCATAAAAGATATTACTCATATAAATAGAACAACCATCATTCTCTGATTTAAATGAATAACCGTCTCGCATCAAACAAGATCCAGATATAATGTTCATGCTTAACGCTGGCACCAAATAACAATTATTTAGGTCTAGTACTAATCCCGATGGTAGATGTAGAGGTAGTGTGCCGACCGCGATCACATCGACTTTGGAACCATTTCCCACTCGCATCATCACCTTGTCCTTCGCTAGTGTTCTCTTAATCCGTAGTCCCTGTTTCGAGTTGCAAATATTAGCAACAGAACCAGTATCAAATATCCAGGTGCTACTGCGAGCTCTAGTAAGGTACACATCAATAACATGTATATCACATATACCTTTGTTCACCTTGCCATCCTTCTTATCCGCCAAATACTTGGGGCAGTTCCGCTTCCAGTGACCAGTCTGCTTGTAGTAGAAGCACTCAGTTTCAGGCTTAGGTCCAGACTTGGGTTTCTTCTCTTGAGCAGCAACTTGCTTGCTGTTCTTCTTAAAGTTCCCCTTCTTCTTCCCCTTGCCCTTTTTCTTGAAACTAGTGGTCTTGTTGACCATCAACACTTGATGCTCCCTCTTGATTTCTACCTCCGCAGCTTTTAGCATTACGAAGAGCTCGGGAATTGTCTTATCCATCCCTTGCATATTATAGTTCATCACGAAGCTCTTGTAGCTAGGTGGAAGTGATTGGAGAATTCTGTCAATGATGCAATCATCCGAAAGATTAACAACCAGTTGAATCAAGTGATTATTATACCCAGACATTTTGAGTATATGCTCACTGACAGAACTGTTCTCCTCCATCTTGCGGCTATAGAACTTATTGGAGACTTCATATCTCTCAATCCGGGCATTTGCGTGAAATATTAGCTTCAACTCCTCGAACATCTCATATGCTCCATGACGTTCAAAACATCGTTGAAGACCCGGTTCTAAGCCGTAAAGCATGGCACATTGAACTATCGAGTAGTCATCAGCTTTGCTCTGCCAGACGTTCTTAACGTCGTCAGTTGCATCAGCAGCAGGCCTGGCACCCAGCGGTGCTTCCAGGACGTAATTCTTCTGTGCAGCAATGAGGATAATCCTCAAGTTACGGACCCAGTCTGTATACTTGCTACCATCATCTGTCAACTTTGCTTTCTCAAGGAACGCATTAAAATTCAACGAAACAACAGCACGGGCCATCTATCTACAATCAAACATAAACAAGCAAGATACTATCAGGTACTAAGTTCATGATAAATTTAAGTTCAATTAATCATATTACTTAAGAACTCCCACTTAGAAAGACATCCCTCTAATCTTCTAAGTGATCAGGTGATCCAAATCAACTAAACCATAACCGATCATCACGTGAAATGGAGTAGTTTTCAATGGTGAACATCACTATGTTGATCATATCTACTATATGATTCACGCTCGACCTTTCGGTCTCAGTGTTCCGAGGCCATATCTACATATGCTAGGCTCGTCAAGTTTAACCTGAGTATTCTGCGTGTGCAAAACTGGCTTGCACCCATTGTAGATGGATGTAGAGCTTATCACACCCGATCATCACATGGTGTCTGGGCACGACGAACTTTGGCAACGGTGCATACTCAGGGAGAACACTTTTATCTTGAAATTTAGTGAGAGATCATCTTATAATGCTACCGTCAATCAAAGCAAGATAAGATGCATAAAAGATAAACATCACATGCAATCAATATAAGTGATATGATATGGCCATCATCATCTTGTGCTTGTGATCTCCATCTCCGAAGCATCATCATGATCACCATCGTCATCGGCGCGACACCTTGATCTCCATCGTAGCATCGTTGTCGTCTCGCCAATCTTATGCTTCTATGACTATCGCTACCGCTTAGTGATAAAGTAAAGCATTGCAGGGCGATTGCATTGCATACAATAAAGTGACAACCATATGGCTCCTGCCAGTTGCCGATAACTTAGTTACAAAACAGGATCATCTCATACAATAAAATTTAGCATCATGACTTGACCATATCACATCACAACATGCCCTGCAAAAACAAGTTAGACGTCCTCTACTTTGTTTGTTGCAAGTTTTACGTGGCTGCTACGGGCTTAGCAAGAACCAGTCTTACCTACGCATCAAAAACCACAACGATAGTTTGTCAAGTTGGTGTTGTTTTAACCTTCGCAAGGACCGGGTGTAGCCACACTCGGTTCAACTAAAGTTGGAGAAACTGACACCCGCCAGCCACCTGTGTGCAAAGCACGTCGGTAGAACCAGTCTCACGTAAGCGTACGCGTAATGTCGGTCCGGGCCGCTTCATCCAACAATACCGCCGAACCAAAGTATGACATGCTAGTAAGCAGTATGACTTATATCGCCCACAACTCACTTGTGTTCTACTCGTGCATATAACATCAACACATAAAACCTAGGCTCGGATGCCACTATTGGGGAACGTAGTAATTTCAAAAAAATTCCTACGCACACGCAAGATCATGGTGATGCACAGCAACGAGAGGGGAGAGTGTTGTCTACGTACCCTCATAGACCAGAAGCAGAAGCGTTATAACAACGCGGTTGATGTAGTCGTACGTCTTCACGGCCCGACCGATCAAGCACCGAAACTATGGCACCTCCGAGTTTTTGCACACGTTCAGCTCGATGACGATCCCCGGACTCCGATCCAGCAAAGTGTCGGGGATGAGTTCCGTCAGCACGACGGTGTGGTGACGATCTTGATGTTCTACCGTCGTAGGGCTTCGCCTAAGCACCGCTACAATATTATCGAGGATTATGGTGGAGGGGGGCACCGCACACGGCTAAGAGATCAATGATCAATTGTTGTGTCTCTGGGGTGCCCCCTGCCCCCGTATATAAAGGAGTGGAGGAGGGGGGCGGCCAAGGAGGGTGGCGCGCCCAAGGGGGGGAGTCCAACTCCCACCGCGAGTAGGACTCCCCCTTTTCCTATTAGGAGTAGGAGAGGGAAGGAAGAGGAAGGAGGGAGGAAGGAAAGGGGGGCGGCCCCCCTCCCAATTCGGATTGGGCTTGGGGGGCGCGCCCCCTCCCTTGCTCCTTTCCCCTCCTTTCCACTAAGGCCCAATAAGGCCCATATACCTCCCGGGGGGTTCCGAAAACCTCCCGGTGATCCGGTATTGTCCCAATCTCACCCGGAACCTTTCCGGTGTCCAAATATAGTCGTCCAATATATCGATCTTTATGTCTCGACCATTTCGAGACTCCTCGTCAAGTCCGTGATCACATCCGGGACTCCGAACAACCTTCGGTACATCAAAATATATAAACTCATAATGAAATTGTCATCGTAACGTTAAGCGTGCGGACCCTACGGGTTCGAGAACAATGTAGACATGACTGAGACACGTCTCCGGTCAATAACCAATAGCAGAACCTGGATGCTCATATTGGCTCCTACATATTCTACGAAGATCTTTATCGGTCAGACCGCATAACAACATACGTTGTTCCCTTTGTCATTGGTATGTTACTTGCCCAAGATTCGATCATCGGTATCTCAATACCTAGTTCAATCTCGTTACCGGCAAGTCTCTTTACTCGTTCCGTAATACATCATCTTGCAACTAACTTATTAGTTGCATTGCTTACAAGGCTTAAGTTATGTGCATTACCGAGAGGGCCCAGAGATACCTCTCCGACAATCGGAGCAACAAATCCTAATCTCGAAATACGCCAACCCAACATGTACCTTTGGAGACACCTGTAGAGCACCTTTATAATCACCCAGTTACGTTGTGACGTTTGGTAGCACACAAAGTGTTCCTCCGGTAAACGGGAGTTGCATAATCTCATAGTCATAGGAACATGTATAAGTCATGAAGAAAGCAATAGCAACATACTAAACGATCGGGTGCTAAGCTAATGGAATGGGTCATGTCAATCACATCATTCTCCTAATGATGTGATCCCGTTAATCAAATGACAACTCATGTCTATGGTTAGGAAACATAACCATCTTCGATTAACGAGCTAGTCAAGTAGAGGCATACTAGTGACACTTTGTTTGTCTATGTATTCACACAAGTATTACGTTTCCGGTTAATACAATTCTAGCATGAATAATAAACATTTATCATGATATAAGGAAATAAATAATAACTTTATTATTGCCTCTAGGGCATATTTCCTTCACTTTGACTATGAGATTATGCAACTCCCGAATACCGTAGGAACACCTTGTGTGCTATCAAATGTCATAACGTAACTGGGTGATTATAAAGATGCTCTACAGGTGTCTCCGAAGGTGTTAATGGGATGGCATAGATCGAGATTAGGATTTGTCACTCCGAGTATCAGAGAGGTATCTCTGAGCCCTCTCGGTAATGCACATCACTATAAGCCTTGCAAGCAATGTGACTAATGAGTTAGTTGCGGGATGATGCATTTCGGAACGAGTAAAGAGACTTGCCAGTAACGAGATTGAACTAGGTATGAGGATACCGATGATTGAATCTCAGGCAAGTAACATACCGATGACAAAGGGAATAGCATATGTTGTTATGGAGTTTGACCGATAAACATCTTTGTCGGTGTCAAAACCGGCAGATCTCAGGTAGGGGGTCCCGAACTGTGAGTCTAAGGTCGATGGTAACAGGAGGCGGGGGACACAATGTTTTACCCAGGTTCACATCCCAGCCTGGTCATTATTTCGAACCATTTTTAGCCTCCCGCTACATGTTTTAAGATGTGGTTTTATTGGCATGTCTTGTCGAAGCAGAGATCGTGTCCCCTTATTACGGGATTCTCATCAATATGGGCATGGATAACCCAACCGTTCCGTTGGCATGATCCCTTGGGAATAGGCAGGCTTTAAGGCCTATGAGGAGGCGTTTGATATTCATCGCCTTTATAAAGGGGCACAGACCCGTCTTTCTCCTCCGCGCCTACCTCTTCCTCAACCTTTCCATCCTCGAGTTCCAGCACCCAGGTTTCAACTTAATTGCTCCGAGCCTCCTAGTCATGTCCGAACCCAGCCCTCAAGGCCGGTGGGTGGCCTCCTCTATCACAGAGGAGGATATCACGAAACTTCGGGCGGCAAGATACCTGACCGCGGAAATCCCCCATAGGCTCCCTGCTAAAGGACGGTTTATTCCTACTCCCAGATCTGGCGAGAGGGTCGTATTCAACTCCCACTTCCTCTGGGGGCTAGGGTTCGCTCTCCATCCCTTCGTTCGTGGACTCATGTTCTATTACGGGCTAGATTTTCACGATCTAGCTCTGGACTCCTTTCTTCACATCTCGGTGTTTATTATCATGTGCAAGGCCTTTCTCCACATTCCCCCACACTTTGATTTATGGTTCAAGACCTTTAATGTGAAGCCGAAGGTAATCGAGGGGAAGCAAATAGAGTGTGGTGGTGCTACGGTGAACAAGCTCACCAATGCTTTTTGGCCCAAAGACTCTTTCACGGAAGCTTCCAACCTATGGCAGCGGGACTGGTTTTACATCACCGAACCCCGTGGTACCAAGTGGGAAACTACACCTGCATTCCGATCTGGCCCTCCATTACAGCTCGCATCATGGATTAATAAGGGGCTGGACTGGGGATCAATTGACGAAGTGCAGACGCTACAAAGCCGCATCCGGAGCCTCCTCGAAAAGGACACCGGCCTCATCAATGTAATCCACGTAATGCTAGTCCATCGGGTCCTGCCGTGCCAGCGACGGCCCCTCCGCATGTGGGAGTTCAATCCGGAAGGACCACAGACCCTTTAGCACTTCTTCGGCACGACGCACAGAGCAATGTGGAAGTTATTCTTCGGGACACGAAAGCAGTGGTCGGATACCACCAAAGACATCGGCCTCTACTGTAACCATATGGATACCTCGGTAAGCACTCGGCTCCCGAACATAGCTTAGTTAAATATCCCGTAGTACTGAGAAAACCAGCTTCAAACAGGGCTGGGTAAAGAAGGCGGAACGAATTAGGTGTTCGGCCCCTCTTCCCGAAGACTCAGCCGATCCTGTGTTAACAAGGATGATGACTCCGGCGCCATATCAAGTGTCGATGAAAGAGGACAAGGAGGAGAGCAAGAAGGCCAAAGGTGGCCTCCATTCTAAAGGTACACCAGACACCATGTCCGGGGAGATTGGAACTCCCTCTTCCGAAAACAAAAGAGAAGGAGGGACTGACAACCCTTCCCCCGATGGGAGGAAAAGGACCGCCTCCGAAGATTTGGAGGTAAAGGCTTCCAAGCGAGGGAAGATGTCCCTGTCAGGCGGTTCGGGTTCGGAAGACGACATTGTCACGCAGTTCCTCCGTAAGGACAAACACTTAGCCGAATCGTAAGTGAACAAGGGTGTCCTAAAGATATCCCATTCCTTTCCGGTTACAGGGGTAACATTTTAAAATACATGTTTGCAGTCTGGCACACAGTCTTCCTCAACATTCCTCCTCCTCGAGGGATCTTCTTCCAGAGATGATGGAAAGAGAGATGCCTCCACAGACCTTTTCGCCCAATAGGGCGGACGACTTCGAGGTGTCGTCCCGGAGGATCTCTCCCGATCAACAAGTGATGTGAGGGACAATGAAGACCACGCCCGAAGGTGATACCCAGGTAGTCCAGGGTCCGGGGCGTGCGGCCCCTTCGGGGGCCAACAATAAAGGCCCCGGACTATCCGGTTTACAGCCGGAGACGACTTTGGGGTCGAGTAAACATATCCCTTCGAAGGGATTCCATACTCCCACGGCCGCTTCCAGGAATCGGGAGGCGCCGGATACATTGATGGACATGTTGCAACAAGCGTCCATCTCAGAGGAACATCGTACCTTAATGGGTATGGTAGTTGAGAGGATTCTGTCCGCGAGAAGCGGATTGAATGAAGCCTTCATGAGCCTGCTAAGAGGCTTCGAGGTATGCCATGTAATATCTTCAATTGCACTTCTACGTGCCAAATGCACCTGTGTATAGGTAGTAGCCCCTGAGACTCTGGTTGGCGTCCAAAGGGAGGCGATCAGAGGATCAAAAAGATATGCCCAGGAAATAAAGTAATTAATTGGAACACAGGCTGTTGCATCCGTGGCGGCTGCCCATGCTACAGAGGTTGCAGGTCTGAAGCAAAAACTTGATGTGGCGGATGACGACATCACACTTATTAACAGGCGGCTCGACGAGGCGCGAGGTATGTTTTTGGACAGTAAGTGTATGTATGTATAATAATATGAGCATGAAGCTGAGATATGCATAACTGTAGATGGTGCTGCCGCGGTTGAGACCCTGCGGGCTGAGCTCGTCCGGGCCAAGGAGCAAGCCAGGATGAGTAATGCGGTTGCCTAGAAGGCAGCTGCTGAGTTAAAAGCCAAACAGGCTGCTCGGCACTAGTGCGAGGAGAGAATATCTACCATGGTGCGCGAGCTAAAGGATGCCACTATCCGATGTGAATTCCTCGAAAAGGATAACAAAGTAAAAATGACCGATCTCGACAAGGCCTTACAAGAGGCGAGAGAAGCATGATCCGAGTCTAGAGTGGCTCGGGAGGAGATCCGGCAAGCAGGGGAGATAGCAGCCGGTAAGCCCTTCTTATTACAGACTAAATTCGGTGATCCGAAGTATGCCCCGCTTAATCAAATGTGGAGTTCTCCAGACGCATTCTTGGACTTGCCAAAGAGTGTTTCTGATGCGGCGCAGTTTTATCAAGCACAAGAAGGACATGCAACGGAGAAGCTTTTCTGGTCGCAATTCAGCATGCCAAAGTGTCCGCTGTTGCTGAACGAACAGATGGCCCAGTGGGCCAAGCTCCACAGAATATCCGGATCTGCCATGAGGGACGTCCTAGTCCGGTTGTGGCCGACTGAGCCAATTCCGAATAGTTATTTTGGTTTGGTGCAGCGAATTGTTGATGTCGTGCCGCGTATCGACACCGTTAAGCGGTCAACGTGCATTGAAGGTGCACTGATGGCCCATGACCGCGTCACGAAGTATTAGGCGAAGATGAAGGCCACCGATATTGCAGCAAAGAGTCCACCCAGGGGCAAGGACCATCACATGCCGGAGCATTATTTTGAGGATGTCCTTGAGGGCGCCTATTTGATAGAGGGTCAGTGCTCGAAGGATATGATATTTGAGTGATTATACCGAAATTGTAAAAACAATATTATCATATATTATAGCCTATGCTTTTTGCTTGAAAGAGTTGGTTCCTCATGTGCGGCCATCTTTTGTATAATCTGAAAGTTTACCAGTCGTCGGCTTCACCCCCCTCTCATGTAATACGGGGGTGTTCGAAAAAGCGCTTGATCACTCTTGACCCAATGTCTTGGTTCATGAAGGAGGTGTCAATGCGGCGAACTAGGTAATCAGACTATAGGGCTTTAACACTTTCACTTAGCCATAGGAGTTTGACAGTGGGTCTACGATATAGCCCCTGGTATGTAGTGCGTTTATCCGAGTACGGTGCGCTACATAGGTAACCAGAAGAATGGTCCTTTGTGTATTACGGAAGGAATCGCGAAAGATTCTGATAAGTCATCGAGTGGTTGACCAGCTCTCACCGCATCATGACAGTCAGTTTTCGGCTTTCTCTACTGAGGTGCTTGACCAGATGAACCGGAAACACAATCGCAGTAGTTCTCCCTTTACTACCTTAGCCAATAGGACGGAACGTAAGGTAGCAAGCACAGGAGCCGAGCAACCCAACTGTTGACCAAAGACATGATTCAGAGCTGATGCATATAAGGCCAAACTCGTGACGCCGTCTGCTATAAAGTTGTTCGGACTTGTCGGCAACTCATATGTTGCCATATCGAGCCCCTGGCGATTTGTCCCGAGGCGCGTGCGTGAAACAACCGAAGAAGAAAAATTCAGTTCTTTAGAAAAAGCAAATACCGAATATGGACTATGTTCACTGGAATCTGATTGACACGTCAAACGCAATCTTTCATATTATAGCACCACTACCTGGGCTATTTAACATGCCAGGGGTCAAAGGCTGAGGAAAAGGAACTTTACAGGTTTGAAATAAAGAGTGTGGTCTACAAAAAATCATTTGGACCTCCTGTCGCACGTCTGCGTTGCCTTGCCTCGGTGAAAGGACTCCTTGGCAGGAGTAGCTTTTGGTTATCCATACGAAGCCGAACTCAGAAAGAGTCCGTAAGATGACCAGGCTTTGAGTTACCTGTGTAATAGATAAAAAAATAGTTAGGAAAATGGGAAAAGGCTATGGGAGTGTGGACCGCATTGTAGGCATGTCCGTATTGTGCCTCCGCCGATGACCAGGATATTTTAAGTGCATAATTATGTATACGCGGTACAAACTTCGTGGCTATATGAGGCGAACGATGGAGGCCGAACTACTAATCCAGCTCTGAGATTGATCGGTCCTATTTAATAGAGACCGGCGGCTTGATGGCCGATGAGATACGCGGCTTGATGAGGCTGCTTTGTACTTTGGCTGCAGTAGTCGTAGTATGCTCCTCTATACGGAGCGAGCGTTTCGTATTTCCGTTTATCATGATGACGCCGCATGGACCGGGCATCTTAAGCTTTAGATGGACGTAGTGTGGGACCGCATTAAAACGAGCAAAAGCGGTACGCCCGAGCAGTGCATGGTAGCTATTGCAAAACGGGACAATATCAAAGGTCAAGCCTTCGCTTCGAAAGTTGTTTGGCGAGCCGAAAACGACTTCCAATGTAATTGAGCCCAAGCAGTGAGCTTCTATGCCGGGTACTGCGCCCTTGAAGGTAGTTGTTGTGGGCTTGATTCTTGAAGGATCAATGCCCATTTTGTGGACAGTGTCTTGGCAGAGTAGATTAAGGCTACTGCCCCCGTCCATAAGGACATTCATGAGGTGAAACCCGTCGATAATTGGGTCGAGGATCAGAGCTGCCGAACCTTCATGACGGATACTGGCTGGGTGGTCTTTGCGATCAAAAGTGATCGGGCATGCCATCCATTGGTTAAATTTTGGGGCCACCGGCTCTATGCCGTAGGCATCCCATTGTGAGTGCTTGCGCTCCCCTATAGGGATGTGCGTCACGTATACCATGTTTACTGTTTTTACTACGGGGAAATTGCTTCTAACCCCCGGTGTTCGGTTGGCGAGTCTCTCTGTCGTCCCTGTTACTGGGCGGCCCCTTCCCCTTGTGTCTGGCATTAAGCTTGCCGGCTTGTTTAAAGACCCAATAGCTTCTGTTGGTATGATTGGCTGGTTTACCGGGGGTGCCATGAATTTGGCAGGGCCGATCGAGTATCTTGCCTAAATTGGATGGTCCGTCTCTATTTGCCTTGAATGGCTTTTTCCGTTGACCGGGCTTGGAGTCGCTGAATCCGGCGTTGACTGCCATGTCTTGCGTTCCTTCATTATTATTCTGACGCTTGTGTTTATTGCATCGTGTCTTGCCGTTGCCGTCTCGAACTTCGGAAGTGCCCGGATCACTGGTGCTGTTGCTTCTACGAGCGAGCCAGTTGTCTTCTCCCGCGCAAAAGTAGGCCATCAGAGCGGTAAGGGCTGCCATGGATTTTGGTTTTTCTTGGCTGAGGTGGCGGGCGAGCCACTTGTCTCGGACGCTGTGTTTGAAGGCCGCAAGGGCTTTGGCATCCGGACAATTGATAATTTGGTTCTTTTTAATTAAGAACCTAGTCCAGAGCTTCCTGGCTGACTCCCCGGGCTGCTGGATAATGTGACTTAGTTCATCGGCATCCGGAGGCCGGACATATGTACCTTGCAAGTTATCGCCGAAGGCGTCTTCCAAGTCTTCCCATTTGCCAATAGAGTTCTCTGGGAGGCTGTTTAGCCAGTGTCGCGCTGGTCCCTTTAGTTTTAGTGGGAGGTGCTTGATGGCGCGAAGATCATCACCGTGAGCCATATGAATATGGAGGAGGAAATCTTCAATCGATACTGCGAGGTCTGTCGTCCCATCATATGATTCAATGTTATGGGTTTAAACCCTTCTGGAAATTCGTGTTCCATTACTTCATCAGTGAATCAAAGGGGGTGTGCGGTGCCTCTATATCGGGCCACGTCGCAACATAGCTCGGAAGGAGTTCGTCTGCGGTTTTCGGCCCGGGCGTGATTATGCTTGTCACGTTCGGCTTCATGGTCGTCGTCGCGTGTTGGGGCACGCCCCCGCGATCCGTAGATTTATCTAGTCTGTCCTGCTCTACTGTCCAGGTCCTGCCGCGGGTCTGTAACGCCCTGTATGTAACTTGCCATATTTGTATTCCAACTCTTGCCATTTTCGGCTCTAAGTTATGATATTCCCTCGTGGTTGGGTTTTGTCTTCGTTTTGCTTTTGTCCA
The DNA here is from genome assembly GCF_003073215.2 of Triticum urartu. NCBI lineage: Eukaryota > Viridiplantae > Streptophyta > Magnoliopsida > Poales > Poaceae > Triticum > Triticum urartu. The sequence continues at coordinate 482,165,298 of NC_053023.1, forward strand.
TGTCATGCATCTCATATCATGTCATCATGTGCATCGCATTTGCATACGTGTTCATCTCATGCATCTGAGCATTTTCCCCGTTGTTCGTTTTGCATTCCGGCACTCCTATGTCCTCCGGCGTTCCTTTTTGCCTCTTTTCGTGTGCGGGTGTTAAACGTTCTCGGATTGGTTCGAGACTTGCCAAGCGGCCTTGCTTCACTGCCGGTAGACCGCTTGTCAAGTTTCGTTCCATTTGGAGTTCGTTTGATACTCCAACAGTTAACCGAGGACCCGTAAAGGCCTCGTGTGTGTTGCAGCCAAACACCCCTCCAAAGTGGCCCAAAACCCATCTAAACCCCCTCCATCCTCTCAGCCGTTTGATCACGATCGCATGGCCGAAAGCCGCACCTCATTTGGACACTCCAAACTCCCTCTAGCTATGTGCACCCCTCCTTCATTTTTGGGTCCCAAACCCTAAAATTCTCCACCCGCCGCCGTCAGACACGTCCGAGACGGCTGGATGTGTCCGCGCCACCGCCGCAGCCAACCCCGCGCCACCACGTGGCGCACCCGCGCCCACATCACCGCCGCCGCCCAGGGCCCAGATCCAGCCCGCCCCGAGCCGAACCGAGCCTCGCCGGGCCCTGCGCCGCCGCATCCCACCTCCGCCTCTTCCCGCACGCCGGCGCCCGTACGCCGCTGCCTCGCTGACCGCCCGGCCGCCGCAATCCCCACCGGCGCCGCCATGCCCCCCTTCGCCGGCCTCCGCCCGCGCCGCCATGGCAAACGCGCCCGGCCGCCGCCGCCTCGCTGACCGCCAGCGCTGCCCTTCGTCCCCGACCCCAGCTCCGCCTCCCCCGACCGGCCTTCTTCCCCCAGCTCCTCCAGCGAGGCACTCCGATGATCTTTGGGAAGCGTGCCCAGATCCAGATCCAGAGAGGGTTGACCCCTGTTTTTCCCCAAGTCACTTTTCTGTTATTTTTTAGCTATGTTCATCAGGCCATATCTCATCATCTGTAGCTCTGTTTTGCACGTGCGGCATATCAAATTGTTCATCTGGTTGTGCTCTTCATTTCATTCCATTGCACCATGCTTGTTTCAGTCCATCTTGATGCCCTAAATGCTGTTGCAGGAGTGCTTCATAATGTTAGTTTCTGTTTCTTAACAGATTATGGACATTTGTCATTTTTGCCATGTTTAATGTGTGCCTCCTATGAACTTGAGACCTACATGTGTTTTGCGCTATGTCATGCCATCTTTACAGGGGTGTATGCCATGTATTTTTGTGATCAATGTGGTGACTAGAACAAGCATGCAAAGTAGCTCTCGTGATGTTGCTGATTTCAGGGACTTACAATTCTTCTAAGTCATTTCCCTGATGTTACTTTTATGCCATGTATTCTTGTTGCTACAGAGTGATCCATGCCTCTTTTGAGCATGTTCAGTAAGGATGATTTTGAGATATTGTTATGTTCTATCCATCCATGTATTTGTTTGCAATTATGGAGTACCATAGCATGACTCAATCTTGCTCTACTTTTGCTATAAAATGTTCCTGGCAGATTGTTTACGTGTTAATCAATTCTGCCAAGGTTGTTGTAGTTGATCCATGCATGCTATGAGATTGTTCTTGTCATGGATAGCTATGCGTATGCTTACTTTGTCATGCAATGCCTTGTGGTGAGTGCATCGAGCTCGCAAACATGCCTACGTAACTCTGTTTTTACCATGTCCAGTTTTCTGCCAAGTCTGAATCTGTTAACAAAACTTGCTATGTTTACATGGGTGCCATCATATCTTCTGATCCTTTTTGGCTTATGGTCAGTAAGGGACTTTTGTTATATGCTTTGAGTAGTTTCATGCCATGCCTTGATTTGCCATGATATGTTCCTGTAGCATGTTGTTATCTTGCTCGAAACATTGCTTCCTAATGTTAAATCCTGACATGTTATTTTCACTAAGTCTGTGAATCTGATATCTTTTGCACTTTTGCCATGCTTGCTTGAACCTTGTGTGATTTAGCCGTAGCTCAGTGTTCATCTTTTGTCAAGCATCTTGAGTGGATCACTGCCATGTGCTTTGTTGCTATGTTATAGTGCAGTAGCTTAGTTTCTTATTGCATTTTAGATGGCATCGTGCTGTTAATCGCAGAATAGTGCCATTATTGTTTTGCTTGCCTTTTGCAAACCGCGCATCCGATTCCGGTGATCTTTATATCGATTTCTACCGAAATCAACTCATCTTTCCAGCGGCACTCTTGGTTTGCCAAGTTGATGCCTGGTTCAATCTTTCCTTTCCGAAGCACGCATATGCATTGCATATTACATCCCGCATATCATGCCATGTTTTGCATCATGTTGCTTGCGCATTGCACCGTGGTTGATTGTGTTTGCCTTTGCTTGTGTTCTTGCCTTGGGTAGAGCCGGGAGACGAGTACGTGATCGAGGAACCCGTTGAGTACGCTTACGAGGATCAAGCTTACGTCAACTCGGAGAACTTTGCAGGCAAGATGACCATACCCTCCAAATCACTTCTATCTTTGCTTGCTAGTTGCTCGCTCTATTGCTATGCCTGTGCTGCGATACCTACCACTTGCTATATCATGCCTCCCATATTGCCATGTCAAACCTCTAACCCACCTTGTCCTTGCAAACCATTGTTTGGCTATGTTATCGCTTTGCTCAGCCCCTCTTACAGCGTTGCAAGTTGCAGGTGAAGATTGGAGTTTGTTCCTTGTTGGGACATGATTATTGTTGGGATATCATTATTACATCTTGTTTACTTTAATGCACCTATATACTTGGTAAAGGGTCGAAGGCTCGGCCTTATGCCTGGTGTTTTGTTCCACTCTTGCCGCCCTAGTTTCGGTCATACCGGTGTTATGTTCCTTGATTTTGCGTTCCTTACGCGGTTGGGTTATAATGGGAACCCCTTGACAGTTCGCCTTGAATAAAACTCCTCCAGCAAGGCCCAACCTTGGTTTTACCATTTGCCACCTAGCCTTTTTCCCTTGGGTTTCGCGGACTCAAGGGTCATCTTTATTTTAACCCCCCGGGCCAGTGCTTCTCTAAGTGTTGGTCCAAATAGGGCGATGTCCGGCGCCCCCTGGGCAACCAGGGTCTATGCCAACCCGACGTCTTGCACATCCGGTGTGCCCTGAGAACGAGATATGTGCCGCTCCTATCGGGATTTGTCGGCACATTCGGGTGGCTTTGCTGGTCTTGTTTTACCAAGGTCGAAATGTCTTGTAACCGGGATTCCGAGTCTGATCGGGTCGTCCTGGGAGAAGGAATATCCTTCGTTGACCGTGAGAGCTTGTGGTGGGCTAAGTTGGGACACCCCTGCAGGGATTTGAACTTTCGAAAGCCGTGCCAGCGGTTATGGGCAGATGGGAATTTGTTAATATCCGGTTGTAGAGAACTTGACACTTAACTTAATTAAAATGAATCAACAGCATGTGTAGCCGTGATGGTCTCTTTTCGGCGGAGTCCGGGAAGAGAACACGGTCTCGTGTTATGCTTGAATGTAAGTAGTTATAGGATCACTTCTTGATCATAGATTCTCGAACATGCTTTGCCTTCTCTTCTCGCTCTCATTTGCGTAAGTTAGCCACCATATATGCTAGTGCTTGCTGCAGCTCCACCTCACACTTTTTCCCTACCCATAAGCTTAAATAGTCTTGATCGCGAGGGTGTGAGATTGCTGAGTCCCCGTGACTCACAGATTACTTCCAAAACCAGATGCAGGTGCCGATGATGCTATTCCAGGGGATGCAACTGAACTCAAGTGGGAGTTCGATGAGGACTCAGGACGTTACTATGTTTCCTTTCCAGATGATCAGTAGTGGAGCCCAGTTGGGGCGATCGGGGATCTTATGCATTTGGGGTTGTATTTATTTTGGTTCCGTAGTCGGACCTTGATTGTATCTGGTTGATGTAATGCTATATTTATGTATTGTGTGGAGTGGCGATTGTAAGCCAACTCTGTACCTCTTCCTTATTCAATATATGGGATGTGTAAAGATTACCCCTCTTGCGACATGCCTACAATGCGGCTATGCCTCTAAGTCGTGCTCCGACACGTGGGAGATATAGCCGCATCGTGGGTGTTACAGGGTCATATGTATATCCCCGAGCTTTTTAATCTCTGCCTTTCCGGCGAGGTGGGACGGGCTGGTGTTCGGCTTGAGTTGCCGCTTTGGCCCGGCCACGTGATGGTCGATCAGCCGCATTACGCGCTGATGGTTGATACGTCTCCAACGTATCTATAATTTTTGATTGTTCCATGCTATTATATATTCTGTTTTGGATGTTTAATGGGCTTTATTATACACTTTCATATTATTTTTTGGACTAAACTATTAACCCAAGGCCTAGTGCAAATTACTGTTTTTTTCCTATTTCAGTGTTTCGCAGAAAAGGAATATCAAACGGAGTCCAAACGGAATGAAACCTTCGGGAGCGTGATTTTTGGAACAAACGTGATCCGGAGGACTTGGAGTGGACGTCAAGCAACCAACGAGGAGGCCATGAGGCAGGGGGGGCGCGCCCTCCCCCCTCGTGGCTCCACCGGCCTACTTCTTCCTCCTATATGTACTCATATACCCTGAAAACATCCAGGAGCACCATGAAACCCTATTTCCACCGCCGCAACCTTCTGTACCCAAGAGATCCCATCTTGGGGACTTTTCCGGGGCTCCGCCGGAGGGGGCACCGATCACGGAGGGCCTCTACATCAACTCCATGGCCCCTCCGATGATGTGTGAGTAGTTTACTTCAGACCTTCGGGTCCATAGCTATTAGCTAGATGGCTTCTTCTCTCTCTTTGGATCTCAATACAAAGTTCTCCTCGATCTTCTTGGAGATCTATTCGATGTAACTCTTTTTGCGGTGTGTTTGTCGAGATCCGATGAATTGTGGGTTTATGATCAAGTCTATCTATGAACAATATTTGATTCTTCTCTGAAATCTTTTATGTATGATTGGTTATCTTTGCAAGTCTCTTCGGATTATCAGTTTGGTTTGGCCTACTAGATTGATCTTTCTTGCAGTGGGAGAAGTGCTTAGCTTTGGGTTCAATCTTGCGGTGCTCGATCCCAGTGATAGAAAGGGAAACGACACGTATTGTATTGTTGCCATCGACGATAAAAAGATGGGGTTTATATCATATTACTTGAGTTTATCCCTCTACATCATGTCATCTTACCTAATGCGTTACTCTGTTCTTATGAACTTAATACTCTAGATGCATGCTGGATAGCGGTCGATGTGTGGAGTAATAGTAGTAGATGCAGGTAGGAGTCGGTCTACTTGTCACGGACGTGATGCCTATATACATGATCATGCCTAGATATTCTCATAATTATTCGCTTTTCTATCAAGTGCTCGACACTAATTTGTTCACCCACCGTAATACTTATGCTATCTTGAGAGAATCCACTAGTGAAACCTATGGCCCCCGGGTCTATTCTCCATTATATTAATCTCCCGTCAACAAGTTATTTCTATTAGCGTTTATTTTGCAATCTTTACTTTTAATCTTTATCATAAAAATACCAAAAATATTATCTTATCATCTCTATTAGATCTCACTCTCGTAAGTGACTGTGAAGGGATTGACAACCCCTTTATCGCGTTGGTTGCGAGGTTCTTATTTGTTTGTGCAGGTACGAGGGACTTGCGTTTGGCCTCCTACTGTATTGATACCTTGGTTCTCAAAAATAAGGGAAATACTTATGCTACTTTGCTGCATCACCCTTTCCTCTTCAAGGGAAAACCAACGCAGTGCTCAAGAGGTAGCAATGGTATGGGCTCCAGTGCCTCGTCATCAAATTGAGGTAGCAATTTGCGCTTCGGGTAACTTTTGGTTGGGCGCTCGAGGCCATATTCCTCGGCTGCCAAGACATTAGTCCATCGATCGTTGAGCAGATCTTGATCAGCTTGGAGCTGCTGCTGCTTCTTTTTCAGGCTCCTTGCAGTGGCTATTAGCTGGCGCTTAAAGCGCTCCTGCTCGAGAGGTTCCTCGGGCACGATAAAATCCTCGTTGCCGAGGCTCACCTCATCCTCGGAGGGTGGAAGGTAATTACTGTTCTCCGAGTCTTCGTTTGCAGCCTGTTCATCAGGGCTAACTTGCCCATCCTCCCGATCGTTTTGTTCAGAGTTTTGCTCGAAGGGGTTTTCTTAGTCTTCGGCATCATGCGGAGTATTGTTGTCTCTCGTGCCGGTATTGCTGTCTTTGCTGCCGTGTGATTTAGAGCGGCGCCGTCGGCGCTTTGGTTGTATCTCAGGAGGTTTATCCTCAACTGGGTCTTCTTTGTCATCGTCATTAGCTTCTTTGGGTGTATCCACCATATACACGTCATACGAAGAGGTGGCCGTCCAGCCTCCGGTAAACTGTGGGTTTTGGGCCTCCTCTTCTCCGGCATCGCCGTCCATATAGTTGATGTTTTCGGAGTCGTAATCGAGCATGTATGTTAAGTCCTCGATACTGGCTATAAAGTGGGTGCTGCGTGGGACGTAAAATTCCCCGCTCTTAGCCCCTAGTCCGGGTTGGGTGTAGTTCGGACGTTGCTCCTCTGTAATCACGAGGGATCGCATCAAGTCCAGAGCCTCGCTTGACGGCGAGGTTTGTCGAGGGAGAAAAGAATCCGTGGAGCATGGTGGGGAGGGAATTCCTTGGCCGAGCTCACACGATGCTGACTCCGAGAGTTCTGAGCCAGTATCCGGGGAAGAGTCCGGCTTTGTGATGGTTGCCGGCAACACTGCTTCCTCCGGCTCTCTAGTACTGGGCCTAGTGGCCACAGATAGTCTGGTGGGTTTAGAAATCCCTTATTCGGTCCTGACGAGGCGCTCCGGCTCTAAGGCCAGAGCGGAGGTTGGGGTCGTGAATCCTTGGAAGATTAAGTCTCCTCGGATATCAGCGGCATAATCCAGGTTTCAAAAACTAATCTGGTGACCTGGGGCGTAGCTGTCGATCTGCTCTAGATGGCCAGGCGAGTTGGCCCGCACTACGAAGCCGCCGAATATGAAGATCTGGCTGGGGAGTAAAACCTCCCCTAGGGCAGCATCATTGCAGATGATGGATGGATCCATCGAACCTTCTAACGGCGATACAGTGGAACTCTCAATGAAAGTACCAATGTCGGTGTCAAAACTAGCGGATCACGGGTAGGGGGTGTCGAACTGTGCGTCTAAGGTCGATGGTAATAGTAGGCAGGGGACACAATGTTTTGCCTAGGTTTGGGCCCTCTTGATGGAGGTAATACCCTATGTCATGCTTGATTGATATTGATGAGTATGAGAATTACAAGAGTTGATCTACCACGAGATCGTAATGGCTAAAACCCTAGAAGCCTGGCCTATAAGATTATGATTGCCTCTACGGACTAAACCCTCCGGTCTATATAGACATCGGAGGGGGCAAGGGTTGTACAATGTCGGTTATAGAGAAAGGAATCTTCATATCCGAACGCCAGGCTTGCCATCCACGCCAAGGTGAGTCACATCCGGACACGGGAGAGAGTCTTCTGTCTTGTATCCTCACGGCCCATCAGTCCGACCCATGTCCAACAGGTCGGACGCCCGAGGACCCCTTAATCCAGGACTGCCTCAATCTTCGTAGAATATGTAGGAGCCAATATGCGCATCCAGGTTCCGCTATTGGTTATTGACCGGAGAGGTGTCTCGGTCATGTCTACATAATTCTTGAACCCGTAGGGTCCGCACGCTTAACGTTCGATGACGATTTTGTATTATATGAGTTATGTGTTTTGATGATCGAATGTTGTTCGGAGTCCTAGATGAGATCACAAACATGAAGAGGAGTCTCAAAATGGTCGAGACATAAAGAATGATATATTGGACGGTGTTATTCGGACACCGAAAGAGTTCCAAGAGGTACCGGGTAAAAAAACGGAGTGCCGGAGGGGTTACCGGAACCCCCCGGGAAAGTAATGGGCCAACATGGGCCTTGGGGGAGAGAGAGGGCAGGCCGCGAGGAGGTGCCCCCCATGGGGAGTCCGAATAGGACTAGGGGAGGGGGTGCGGCCCCCTTTTCCCTCTCCCTCTCCCTATCCCTCTCCCTTCTTCCCCCTTCCAACAAGTGGAATCCTGCTAGGACTTGGAGTCCTAGTAGGACTCCTCTCTCCTGGCGCGCCCTACAAGGGCCAGCCGGTCTCCCCCTTTCCTCCTTTATATACGGAGGCAGGGGCACCCTAGAACACACAATAGACATCTCTTAGCCGCGTGCGGTCCTCCTCCACAGTTTACCACCTCAGTCATATCGTCATAGTGTTTAGGCTAAGCCCTGCGCCGGTAACTTCATCATCACCGTCGCCACGCCGTCGTGCTGACGGAACTCTCCCTCGTCCTCAACTGAATCAAGAGCTCGAGGGACGTCATCGTGCTGAACGTGTGTTGAACACGAAGGTGACGTACGTTCGGTACTTGGATCGGTTGGATCGTAAAGACGTTGGACTACATCAAACGCTAAACGCTTCCGCTTTTGGTCTACGAGGGTACGTGGACACACTCTCCCCTCTCGTTGCTATGCATCTCCTAGTTAGATCTTGTGTGATCCTAGATAATTTTTTTGAATTACTACGTTCCCCAACAAGAATCGTTGTGTGACCCTGTGCTGGAACCATGTTATGCGAATGCTGAATCCAGCCATCTCCATTGATGGAGCCAACCATCATCGGTGCTGGAACCAGTCGACGACCGGATGGTGCTACCACAACGACATGCTACATCGGCAGCTTACTGCAAAAGCTTAAATCAGCGGCCCGTTTTGCTGGGACCGGCACCCCAATTTGCTACGTGGGGCAGAGCAACGGCCGGCGACGACGACGCTACCACGGCTGAACGACGTTTCTCAAAAAGTTTCTACCGTGACCTGTTTTTGTTGTAATTGACGCGGAATTTTTTCCGGCGGTGTCGGCGAGCATCGACAGTAAGGCATCGTCCGTCAAAGACAAGGCAAGCCAGGGTAGGGCGATTAGGCGAGCTGTTGGCTGGCGTCTGCATGCAGGAGGGCATCTGTCATGGATTTTTACGGAGAACGAAGTGAAAGTGGTGTGGAGGTGGGAAAGGATAAGTGGGGAGAAGCGGCTAGTATTTCATGAATCGAACGCTTGGTCTGACCGGCTAAAATTTTAGCCGGTCGATCGATTCCTATCACTCATCTAGAGAGATCCGACTCAGAAAAAAGAGACAAGAGAGGTGTAGTAGTGGTTACCTTTTCCAGAGAATGCTCCGACACGTACATTCTCAAGATCACTGCGTGCTTGTCTAAAGGTAACTTTCCAGACACAAACCCAAAGTCCCTTGAAAAAGACCAAACATCCACACTGATATCAGCTTGACGCACGCAAATCTGCCCATTTAAAGACAGTCAAGTCAAAATATACAAGTGTATCAAAAAATTTACTAAACCTATTCATGTTTCTGCCTAACTAAGCAATACCCAAAAACTAAAGAGCACTGAACCTGTTCATGCTTTTGCCTAACTAAGAGCATCTCCAGCCACGGCCTCAACAGGCCTTCTTCAAGCGTTTTTGCCGCGTCGGCGCCCAAAATTCAACCCAGTTGCGCCGCTAGTAGCCCGTTTTTCGTCGGCTCGGGTCGAAACTGGTGCCGGCGGACCCAAGTAGAGCACGGCACGCTGGGATGCGCCTGGGGACGCCGGCACAAGCGAAAAGGGGCGTGGAGCCGCTCTGTCGGCGAGTCAAGAACCTCTTTCCACCGTTTCTTCCCGCCCTCGCCCCCCACTTCCCTCTTATTCTCTCCTTTCCTCCCGTCAATCTCTCTCCCGCTCGCCTCCCAGCCGCCGCCATGCCGCCGAAGAAGAACGTGATCCCCCGCGCTGCGACCACCGCGACCGCCTCTGTCGCCCAGATGAAGCAGAGGAAGCCGAGGGCGCCGCCGTCCAAGCCACCGGGCATGACAAACGCCGAGTGGAGGGCGGAAGTTCAGCGACGGAAGGCCGTCACCGCCGATAGGCGGAACAGGGCAATCGCCAAGAAGGCCCGTGACAACGCGGCGCGTGTCGCTGTGGCTACGGCGGACCAAGCCGAGGCCGAGGCGACTCGCTTGGGGATGATGAATCCACCAGGCGGCCACGCCCAGTACGTACCCTAGAGCCAGCAAAGCATTGGCTCTCCGTCCGGCTTCTCATCGTCGCCGCAACCATGGGGATGCACATCGTCGGCGGGCTACGCCGACGGGGACGCGCGCGGTGGGTTCAACCCCAACGTCATCTTCCCCCATGAACACCCAACCCAGCGCACGCCCTCGCCCGCCTTCGCCGGCGTGTAGTACCTTCCATACAACTACTCGACGCTGGCTTACGCGTGCTCCCCAACGGCCCCTCTCCATTGTGGCGCGTTGCCCTTCTCACAAGCTTCCACGTCGCACCTCGGCGATACCGACGAGACCGACGCCGACATGGACGACATCATCGCGGTAGGCTCACCCGCGGCCGCCGCGTCCCCCGGGTTCGCTACCCAAGACGACACGGTGGACCTCAGCGGCGGCATGGACGGCGAGCTCGAGTACGACGAGGAGGAGCCGGAGGAGCACGACGAGGAGGAGGAGAAGGAGCCGGCGACTGTCCCGGCGAGGAGGCGCAAGAAGAAGGGGGCGGCCAGGACCGGCGAGCCGCGCATTAAGTGCACGTCCAAAGAACAGAAATGCCTCGCCGAAGCGTGGAAAGTCGTCTGCCTCGACCCGACCACCAGCACGAACCAGAGCATCGAGGCGTACTGGGAGCGCATCAAGGCCGAGTTCGACGAGCGCAAGCTCGTAGACCCCTACTTTAAAGGCGTCTACATGCAGCGCGGGGCGAAGGCAATGGCGAACCATTGGAGGCTCATCCAGGCGGCGTGCAACAAATGGCATGGGATCGTCGAGAAGATCGCGGCTCGCCCGGAGAGCGGCGCCAACGTCAGGGATCAGGTACGGCACGCCGGTCTCCCGCTTCTATTCGCCGTGCGCGCCCGCCAACTATTTGTTCCTCCGCGCAGCTGGTGCGCATGTTTGCCTTGTATCGCCTAGCCAACCGCGACCAAGAGTTCAAGTACCTCCACGTATACAAACGCATTAACAAGTGCGAGAAGTGGGCGGAAGCCCGACGTACCCTCGATAATGCCAAGGAGACCTACAAGTTGGACGCGCCGGCGCCGGGTGCGTCAGACGGGCGGCCGGACGGCAACAAAGGGGCCAAGAAGGCGGAAAATGTCGACGCGCCGTCCTGCATGAAGAGAAGACCGAGGCGCGGTGGTCGGCATTGATGACGAGCAGCGCCGTCAAGCTCGACCTACTCCGGACCAACGTCGTCGCGAAGAAGAGGAACACCGACATGGCATTCCTGTTGGGCGGGGCGGACATGCTCCAGAGCAACGACGAGGCGGCCAAGGTGTGGTACTTGGCGGAGCGTGGTCTCATCCTGAACCAGCTGCCGTCGACGGTGCCGCCAACTCCCACGCCCACGCCCACGCCCACGCCGACGCCAACGCCGTCAAGCCCGAACGATGATGCCTTCACGACTACCTGCAGCATAGAAGCCACGCCGACGCCGCCCAGCACAGAAGCCACGCCGACGCCGCCCAACACAGAAGAAGCTCCGACCCCGACAAGCCCGCGCACGCCGACTCCGCCAACGCCGAAGGCCGACCTCGTCGTCTGATGCGCTGCACGCGCGTCCTTTCTTTTTGAACGTCGAACTTTTTATTCGATCGCCGAACTGTGACCGTATGATCGCCGAATTTGTGACGTCTATTTTGTGAGCGGGAATGACTACGTTTGAATTTGCCGCGGGTTGGGAGGCGTCTGGGGCGGCGTCTGGAAGCGTGGCTAGGAGTTTTTTTCAAAAAGGAGGGACTCCCCGGCCTCTGCATCAGAGCGATGCATACGGCCACAATTATAAATAAATAAAGTAGTTCAACAAGGTCTTGCAATCTGATGCAAAAAAGTAGGCTAGCTCACAAAGAGCTAGAAAAACAAAAAAAGGCCCAAAAGCCACAACCGGCTGGCATTAGATAGATAGGTAAACTAATCGCCTATCCTATTACATGACCGCCATCCAAACCAGTTGAAAATATCCCACACTACCATCTCCCACCGGACAAATCCAGTAACCAAACGCTCCCTGGCCTCCGTCGGAGTGAGTAAGGACCACATACGGATTAGCGCAGTAGCCCAGAATAAAACCTGCAAAAAATGAATAGGTGTTGTTCTGTTAAAAGCCAAATCATTTTTGCAGTTCCAAATTGCCCATAACAACGCACATGCTCCTACTCGAATTTGTCTAGCTGTTTCGGCCTCTATACCAACAAGCCACGTTTCAAATAACGACCTGACCGAATTCGGAGGAGTAATGTTAAAGGCAATTTGCACCGAGCGCCACAACACTCTCGCCAACGGGCAATCAAAGAAAAGATGCTGGATAGTTTCATCTCGATCACAGAAACTACACCTAGTAAAACCTGTCCAATTGCGCTTAATCAAATTATCTTTTGTAGGTCGCCCCAGAGGCCGATATAGCGCCAGTTCGCTTCCAGGATTTTTTTTTTTGAACGCCCTGATGACTGAACGGCTGGAGATGCTCTAAGCAATTTCGACACCTCGTCACTTGTAGTACTGTCAAACCTATTTATTGCCACCCATATCCATTTCTCACCATTCACTCACTCACTCACTCCACTCTCTCTCTCCCTCTCTGTCCCTCTCAAGAGCACACGCAACAACATGCACCCGGGCACCTCCGTCGCTGCGGTGGTCTGTGCGGCTGCTGCGCTGCTCATCAGCAATGGCTGCCTCTCCATGGCCATGGTAGAGGACAAGATCACAGCGCTGCCGGGGCAGCCACCGGTGAGCTTCGCGCAGTACTCCGGATACGTGGAGGTGGACGCCATGAGGAAGAGGTCGCTCTTCTACTACTTCGCCGAGGCAGAGCTAGATCCGGCCACCAAACCCCTCGTCCTCTGGCTAAATGGAGGTAAATTTAGTGGCTGCCACAAGCTTCCCACTGTTTCGTCTTATTGCATTATTGGGGAGATCACACGAGAAGGAACAGTGTGAAAAGGCCAGAGCCAGAGGGGAAAGGAAGGGGCTGTTTGGTTCGTGATTAACCAAAAATTACCACATTTAAGGTTAGTCAAGTTTGATCAATTTAGATGAGTGTTTGGTTGAAGCCACATCTTAGGTAAGCTACACTTGGACCCCACATGGCATACACAAAAAAATGTAATAAGATTCCCTTAAGCTTGCCAACTTGTGACTCTTATTTTGATGAACTAACCTTAGGCAAGCTTAATATGTGCCAATACTACGCCTAGAACCAAACGGCCCCAAAATTAACAAATGTTGGGAGGGAGAGAGAGTAGATTTTCTGTGCAAATACGCCTACAGCAGACTTTTACTTGGATCATACATTAAAAAGATACTTTTCCTAATTGGATTCTTGAAAGAAGATATACGAAGTGTCCTAACTGTTGATGGAAGGGGACTTTTTACCTTTAAATTTTGCTGTCCTTGTAGTAGAATGTGTTTTTGTTTTGTTAGAATTGACTGCATAATCTCGTGAATGTTGGGGTGTGTGTGTGTGTGGGGGGGGGGGGGGGGGGGGGGGGGGGGGGGGGGGGGGGGATCTCAACTGATTTATTACTACCAAGATTCCTTTGTCTCTCTATGATAGGATAGAAGTTCTGATGATGTTTATGCATGTGTGCTTGTGTAGGACCCGGATGTTCATCTGTGGGGGTGGGAGCATTCTCAGAGAATGGGCCATTCAGGCCCAGTGGCAATGCCCTTGTGGGCAATGAGTATAGCTGGAACAAAGGTGGGCATTTTGTCTCTTGTAAAAGTTGCATCCACAAAAGCAACCTCTAGGTGCCTTTGATTGGTCCTCTTTTCCTTGGTGCAAGAAAAGAGAAAGCTCGCAGGATTTTTACCACAACTGAATTGCTCTTCTTGGTATCTGCTGGCTTGTTTCAGAGGCCAACATGCTCTATCTGGAGAGCCCTGCAGGGGTGGGCTTCTCCTACTCCACTGATCCTTCCTTCTATGGGGGTGTTGGTGACAGCATGACAGGTGTGATCTCCATGCTTGAAAAGTTTTGTAATCCGTATCAGTATTATTTTCTGTGTAGACTAATCTGCAAGATTATTCTTTTTTGAGGGGTTTAAAATGTTTCCCCTAAAATTTTGAAGCCAGGGATAATTTAAGGTTCTTGGAAGGCTGGTTTGCCAAGTTCCCACAGTACAAGGGCAGGGACTTGTACATCGCAGGAGAGAGCTATGCTGGTAAAGCCATTCTGCTTCTTCACCTCCTTGTTCAATTCTGAATTCATCCCTTGGTGTTCTAACTACAATGATGATCACTTTTAAGGCCACTACGTTCCGCAACTAGCGCAGCGCATGGTTGAATTCGACGACAAGGAGAAGCTGTTCAATCTGAAAGGCATTGCTGTAAGTATCCCATTTACAAAGCTTACCAAAAATATGTTTACAAAAACGTCGTGAATTTATAGTGTACATTGCTCTCTTTTTCCCTCATTGATCCAACAGTTGGGCAATCCTGTTCTCGAATTCTCGACTGACTTCAACTCAAGAGCCGAGTTCTTCTGGTCACATGGGCTGATATCGGACTCAACTTACAACATCTTCACGACGGTTTGCAACTACTCACGGTATGTGAGCGAGTATTACCACGGCTCCATCAGCACGGTTTGCGACAGGGTGATGAGCCAAGTGACCAGAGAGACGAGCAGATTCGTGGACAAGTACGATGTCACCCTGGACGTCTGCATTTCTTCGGTGTTGATGCAGTCCCAAGTGCTCACCCCAAGCCCAAATGTATCGTTTTTCAGCATTACCTTTGCTAAGGAGATGTATGTAACCCTGTCATTGACGGACAATTTTTTGCAGTCTACCGAGCAATTGAACAGGGCGCTCGACGTGTGCGTCGAGGACGAGACGATGAACTACCTCAACCGAAAAGATGTGCAAAAGGCAATGCACGCTCAGCTCAACGGCGTGCCCAAGTGGACGGTCTGCAGCAGGTGTGGATTTGCCTATTTGATTTGTTAGGGCTCTATCTGTATCTGCTATATAGTTGCATTTCCTTCAGCAAGGATGCGATTTCACCGAGTGTTTTGCCCTATCCAGTGTTCTTGAGTACAAACAGCTGGACCTGCAGATCCCGACCATCAACATCGTCGGCGCGCTCGTCAAGTCTGGCATCCCGGTGCTAGTTTACAGGTAAAGAACCGCATACAGTTGTATCAATCAAACTCGCCACAGCAAGGATTGTCAGTTTAGAACCTGGGCTGATGGCTATGCTCGTGGGTGTTCCTCCGCAGCGGTGATCAGGACTCGGTGATCCCCCTGACGGGCAGCAGGACGCTGGTGCACCGCCTGGCCAAGAGGCTCCGGCTGAACGCAACGGTGCCATACCGGGTCTGGTTCCAAGGGAAGCAGGTGATCTCCGGTCCATCTCCATCCTACAGTACAATATTGGCCATCGTTATCGTCAGCTCAGCTCCACTCCTGTCAAGCTCAAGCCATGGTGGGTGGTGAAACTGAAACTGAAGCGTTCTTCTCGTCTCATCTTCTCCCGGGTGTGCAGGTTGGTGGATGGACGCAGGTGTTCAGCGACGTGCTGTCCTTCGCGACCATCCGGGGCGCGTCGCACGAGGCGCCCTTCTCGCAGCCGGAGAGGTCCCTCGTGCTCTTCAGGGCGTTCCTCGCCAGCCGGCCGCTGCCGGAATCGTTCGAATGACCTGACCTCAACTCAAGAGACAGTTCGTGTTCTTGTACTACCTAGTAGCTAGAGTGCACGCGTCAATCACCTTTCAAGGTTGGGAATCCAATCAAAAAGGTCTTCGCAAGTGTAATCAGTTACTCCCTCATTTCACTATTATAAGATGTTTTGGATATTTCGATATTACACTAAATACGAACTGAAATGAGTGAAGGAACACACTAAAACACATCTACATACATTCAATTAAAAAAAATCATACATCTCATAATAGTGAACGGAGAGAATATATCGCAAAGCGTGGAGGTGCACTGGAAATGTATGGGAATTTCGAAAATTTGCTAAGCTGTTACATTTGGTCTGTCATAGTGAAAAAAGTACTCCCTCTATCACAAATCTAACACAAGTAATTCAGGACAGGGTAATATATAAAAATGAGATTGTACCACACAACTACTTCCTCTGTTTCATAATATAAAAGCGTTTTTGACATTACACTAGTGTAAAAAACATTCTTATATTATGAGACGGAAGGAGTAAAATTTACCACGAGCATGTTTTGTTGTGTACAATCAAATGTGTACGTGTAGATTCACAATGCCAAAAAAATATGCAGAACGTGACTATGACTAAGATTATCTATATTTTGTTTGGAAAACTAAGATTATCTACATGGCACTCTTTTATCTAAAACATGTTATGTTATTCGCGTTTGGACTTGAAAATTTATAGTAATTCTTGCCGAATTCAGATGACATATACGGACTACGATGCCCCGACATGCTGCTCTGCTCCACCGTCTCCCTCACCGCCTGCACCCACTGACGATGCAACCCCGTTTGACGTGCCTTTGTAGCCCGTCCACGCGGAGCAGGCCGAGCTCCGCTCTTAGCTGAAGGAAATATGCTCTAGAGGCAATAATAAAGTTGTTATTTATATTTCCTTATATCATGATAAATGTTTATTATTCATGTTAGAATTGTATTAACCAAAAATTTAGTACATGTGTGAATACATAGACAAACAGAGTGTCACTGGTACACCTCTACTTGACTAGCTTGTTAATCAAATATGGTTAAGTTTTCTAACCATAGACACGAGTTGTTATTTAATTAATGGGATCACATCATTAGAGAATGATGTGATTGACTTGACCCATCCGTTAGCTTAGCACTATGATCGTTTAGTTTATTGCTATTGGTTTCTCCATAACTTATACATATTCCTATGACTATGAGATTATGCAACTCCAGAATACCGTAGGAACACATAGTGTGCTATCAAACGGCACAACGTAACTGGGTGATTATAAAGATGCTCTACAGGTGTCTTTGATGGTGTTTGTTGAGTTGGCATAGATCGAGATTAGGATTTGTCACTCCGATTGTCGGAGAGGTATCTCTGGGTCCTCTCGGTAATGCACATCACTATAAGCCTTGCAAGCAATGTAACTAATGAGTTAGTTGCGGGATGTTGCATTACGGAACGAGTAAAGAGACTTGCCGGTAACGAGATTGAACTAGGTATTGAGATACCGACGATCGAATCTCGGGCAAGTAACATACCGATAACAAAGAGACAACGTATGTTGTTATGCGGTTTGACCGATAAAAATCTTCATAGAATATGTAGGAGCCAATATGAGCATCCAGGTTCCGCTATTGATTATTGACCGGAGAAGTGTCTCGGTCATGTCTACATAGTTCTCGAAGCCGTAGAGTCTGCATGCTGAACGTTCGATGACGATCGGTATTATGAGTTTATGTGCTTTGATGTACCGAAGGTAGTTTGGAGTCCCGGATGTGATCATAGACATGACGAGGAGTCTCGAAATGGTCGAGACATGAAGATTGCTATATTGGACGACTATATTCGGACACTGGAGATGTTACAGAGATGTTTCAGATAAAACCGGAGTGCCGGAGGGTTACCGGAACCTCCCGGAAGAACTAATGGGCCTCATGGGCCTTAGTGGAGAGAGAGAGGGGCGGCTAGGGCAGGCCGCCCACCCCCTCCCCCTTGGGTCTGAATTGGACTAGGGAAAGGGGGGCGACGCCCCCCTTCCTTCTCCCTCTCTCCCTCCCCTTCATTCCCCCTCTCTTCCTTGTTGGAAACCTACTAGGAATAGGATTTCTATTCCTAGTAGGAATCCTACTTGGGGCGCGCCCCTATAGGGCCGTCCGGCCTCCCCCTTGCTCCTTTATATACGGGGGTAGGGGCACCCTAGAACACACAAGTTGACAGTTGCCATAGCCGTGTGCGGTGCCCCCCTCCACCATATTCCACCTCGGTCATATCGTCGTAGTGCTTAGGCGAAGCCCTGCGCCGGTAACTTCATCATCACTGTCATCACGTCATCGTGCTGACGAAACTCTCCCTCGGCCTCAACTGGATCAAGAGTATGAGGGATGTCATCGAGCTGAACGTGTGCTGAACACGGAGGTGCCGTACGTTCGGTGCTGAGATCGGTCGGATCGTGAAGACGTATGAATACATCAACCGCGTTGTCATAACGCTCCGCTTTCGTTCTACGAGGGTACGTAGACATACTCTTCCCCTCTCGTTGCTATGCATCACCTAGATGGATCTTGCGTGTGCATAGGAATTTTTTTGAAATTACTGCGTTCCCCAACAGTGGCATCCGAGCCAGGTTTATGCGTAGATGTTATATGCACGAGTAGAACACAAACGAGTTGTGGGCGTGGGTATATACATATTTCTTGCCGTCACTAGTTGATTCTTGATCCAGCGGTATTGTTGGATGAAGCGGCTCAGACCAACATTACGCGTACGCTTGCGCGAGACTGGTTCTACCGACGTGCTTCGCACACAGGTGGCTAGTGGGTGTCTGTTTCTCCAACTTTAGTTTAATCAAGTCACTGGTTGAATCGGTTTCAATGAACAGGGTTCTTTCTCAAGATCAAAAAGTAATCACTATACTACATTGTGGTTTTAATGAATAGGTAAGAACGGTTCTTGCTTGAAGCCCGTAGCAGCCACGTAAAACTTGAAACAACAAAGTAGAGGACGTCTAACTTGTTTTTGCAGGGCATGTTGTGATGTGATATGGTCAAGATGTGGTTATATATATTGTTATATGAGATGATCATGTTTTGTAACACAGTTATCGGCAACTGAAAGGAGCCATATGGTTGTCGGTTTATTGTATGAAATGCAATCGCCATGTAATTGCTTTACTTTATCACTAAGTGGTAGCGATAGTCGTAGAAGCAATAGTTGGCGAGACGACACCGATGCTTCGATGGGGATCAAGGTGTCAATACGGTGACGATGGTGATCATGACGGTGCTTTGGAGATGGAGATCAAAGGCACAAGATGATGATGGTCATATCATATCACTTATATTTGATTGCATGTGATGTTTATCCTTTATTCATCTTATTTTGCTTAGTTTGACGGTAGCATTATAAGTTGATCTCTCACTAAATTTTAAGGTACAAGTGTTCTCCCTGAGTATGCACCGTTGCTACAGTTCATCGTGCCGAGACACCATGTGGTGATCGGGTGTGATAAGCTCTACGTTCACATACAACGGGTGCAAGCCAGTTTTGCACACGTAGAATACTCGGGTTAAACTTGGTGAGCCTAGCATATGCAGATATGGCCTCGGAACACTAAGACCGAAAGTTTGAGTGTGAATCATATAGTAGATATGATCAACATAGTGATGTTCACCATTGAAAACTACTCCATCTCACGTGATGATCGGACATGGTTTAGTTGATATGGATCACGTGATCACTTAGATGATTAGAGAGATGTCTATCTAAGTGGGAGTTCCTAAGTAATATGATTAATTGAACTTTAATTTATCATGAACTTAGTACCTGATCGTATTTTGCATGTCTATGTTGTTGTAGATAGATGGTCCGTGCAGTTTGTTCCTTTGAATTTTAATGTGTTCCTAGAGAAAGCTAAGTTGAAAGATGATGGTAGCAACTACACGGACTGGGTCCGTAACTTGAGAATTATCCTCATTGCTGCACAGAAGAATTACGTCATGGAAGCACCGCTGGGTGACAAACTTGTTGCAGATGCTGCTGACGATGTTAAGAACGTCTGGCAAAGCAAAGCTGATGACTACTCGATAGTTCAGTGTGCCATGCTTTATGGCTTAGAACCAGGACTTCAACGACGTTTGAACGTCATGGAGCATATGAGATATTCCAGGAGTTGAAGTTAATATTTCAAGAAAATGCTCCGAGTGAGAGATATGAAGTCTCTAATAAGTTCTGCAGCTGCAAAATGGAGAATAGTTCTGTCAGTGAACATATACTCAGAATGTCCGGGTACCACAACCACTTGACTCAGCTGGGAGTTAATCTTCCTGATGATAGTGTCATTGACAGAGTTCTTCAATCACTGCCACCAAGCTACAAGAGATTCGTGATGAACTATAATATGCAAGGGATGGATAATACAATTCCCGAGCTCTTCACAATGCTAAAGGCTGCGGAGGTAGAAATCAAGAAGGAGCATCAAGTGTTGATGGTCAATAATGTTGGGGAACGCAGTAATTTCAAAAAAATTCCTACGCACACGCAAGATCCATCTAGGTGATGCATAGCAATAAGAGGGGAGAGTGTTGTATACATACCCTCGTAGACCGTAAGCGGAAGCGTTATGACAACGTGGTTGATATAGTCTTACATCTTCACGATCCGACCGATCCTAGCACCGAAGGTACGGCACCTCTACAATCTGCACACGTTCAGATCAGTGATGTCCCACGAACTCTAGATCTAGCTGAGTGTCGGGGAAGATATTTGTCATCACGACGGCGTGATGACGGTGATGATGAAGTTACCGATGCAGTGCTTCACCTAAGCACTACAAGGATATGAACGAGGTGAAATTCTGTGGAGGGGGCACTGCACACGGCTAAGAGATCAACTTGTGTGTCTATGGGGTGCCCCCTCCCCCGTATATAATGGAGTGGAGGAGGGGAGGGCTGGCCCTCTCTATGGCGCGCCCTAGGGGAGTCCTACTCCCACCGGGAGTAGGATTCCCCCCTTTCTGTAGTAGGAGTAGGAGAGAAGGAAGGGGAAGAGAGAAGGAAGGAAGGGGGCCAGCCCCCACCCAATTTGGATTGGGCTAGGGGGGCGTGCCCTCCACCTTTCCCTTCCTCTCCTCTTTTCCGCTAAGGCCCAATAAAGCCCATATACTCCCCGAGGGGTTCCGGTAACCCCCCGGTACTCCGGTAAATGCCCGAACTCACCCGTTACCATTCCGATGTCCAAACATAGGCTTCCAATATATCAATCTTTATGTCTCGACCATTTCGAGACTCCTGGTCATGCCCGTGATCACATCCGGGTGTAGGATCGAAAGTATGTCTAGAGGGGGGGTGATTAGACTACTTGACCAAATAAAAACTTAACCTTTTCCCAATTTTAGTTCTTGGCAGATTTTAGCTAATTTAGGACAAGTCAAGCAATCATCACATAATTCAAGCAAGCATGCAAAGAGTATATAGGCAGCGGAAAGTAAAGCATGCAACTTGCGAGAATGTAAAGGGAAGGGTTTGGAGAAATCAAACGCAATTGGAGACACGGATGTTTTTCCCGTGGTTCGGATAGGTGGTGCTATCCTACATCCACGTTGATGGAGACTTCAACCCATGAAGGGTAACGGTTGCGCGAGTCCACACAGGGCTCCACCCAAGGGTAACGGTTACGCGAGTCCACACAGGGCTCCACCCACGAAGGGTCCACGAAGAAGCAACCACCCACAAAGGGTCCACGAAGAAGCAACCTTGTCTATCCCACCATGGCCATCGCCCACACAGGACTTGCCTCACTAGCGGTAGATCTTCACGAAGTAGGCGATCTCCTTGCCCTTACAAACTCCTTGGTTCAACTCCACAATCTTGTCGGAGGCTCCCAAGTGACACCTAGCCAATCTAGGAGACACCACTCTCCAAGAAGTAACAAATGGTGTGTAGGTAATGAACTCCTTGCTCTTGTGCTTCAAATGATAGTCTCCCCAACACTCAACTCTCTCTCATAGGATTTGGATTTGGTGGAAAGAAGATTTGAGTGGAAAGCAACTTGGGAAGGCTAGAGATCAAGATTCATATGGTAGGAATGGAATGTCTTGGTCTCAACACATGAGTAGGTGGTTCTCTCTCAGAACATATGAGTTGGAATTGTGTATGTGTTCTGATGGCTCTCTCCACGAATGAAGAGGAGGTGGAGGGGTATATATAGCCTCCACACAAAATCCAACCGTTACACAGTTTTCCAATCTTGGTGGGACCGAATCAATAAACTCGGTCGGACCGAAAATGTAAACCTAGTGACCGTTAGAGATTTTTGGTGGGACTGACATGCAACTCGGTAGGACCGAGTTTGGCTTAGGGTTTAGGTCATATGTGGATATGGGAAAGTAGTTGAGGGTTTTGGAGCATATCACTAAGCACATGAAGCAAGAGGCTCATTAAGCAACACCTCATCCCTCCTTGATAGTATTGGCTTTTCCTAAAGACTCAATGTGATCTTGGATCACTAAAATGTAAAATGAAGAGTCTTGAGCTTTTGAGCTTGAGCCAATCCTTTGTCCTTAGCATTTTGAGGGTTCCACTTTCACATCCATGCCATGCTAATCATTGAGCTTTCCTGAAATAATCATCTTGGAATAGCATTAGCTCAATGAGCTATATGTTGTTATGAATTACCAAAACCACCTAGGGATAGTTGCACTTTCAATCTCCCCCTTTTTGGTAATTGATGACAACATATAGATCAAAGCTTCGACAAGTGATAATAAGCGTGAAATATATCGTCGCTTTGAGAAGTATGTGATAAGTAAGAGCTCCCCCTAAATTTGTGCATATTTAAAAATTTGCTTTGGACTGCAAATGCACAAAGAGTTAGAGTCATGGGTTACTCTTCCATGTCACATACATCTTGGTGGAGCGCTTAAAATGATAAGAATGAAATACATGCACTCATCACCAAGAAAAGTGAAAGATCACATAAGATAGATAAGATAATAGCATTCGTCAAGCATTAAGTGTAGCTTATGATCAAACACATGATCATCAATGTCTCACAAATAATGACGTAGTATCTCAAGCACTCAAAAGCAAACAAGTTCGAAAAACCACCAAATAAAGCAAGAGAGAAAAGCAACACTCTCTCTCTCGAAGCCTATGATCTATACATCTTCTCCCCCTTTGGCAACAAGTTACCAAAAAGTTCCTAGAAAATGCATAGCACTAGATCGACGCTCAGGCTTGATCTTCTGGTGGTGGTGGAGTCCGGATCACTCCAAGGACAAAGGCTTCGATAGATGCTGAAGTAGACGCTGGAGTTGGAGCTGAAGTAGACGCTGGAGCTGGTGGAACTGAGGCTGTGGCTGGTGCTGAGGTGGTGGCTCTTGTGTCAGCAACTGGCACGGCAGATGACCTCGGGCCTCGTGGCACTCTGGCAAAGGCATGAGTGGTAGTCCTGCCTCTCCTCTCTTGCATGTCCTCCTGGAGCTGCTCCACTGCAGTCTGAATCTCCGTTACCTTGACATCCAAGTCATAGAAATTTTGTTCCATGATTCTCTCTAGGCTCTGCTGATTCTGAGTGAGGGTGGCTAGACTTTGCTCAATTCTCAGTGTGGATGCAATCAAGTAACCAAGCTGCTCTTGTTTAGTCTTCAAGAAATATTCAGATGCCTCCTCTTGAGTTGGCATCTTGGCAGCTTTCTCCTTCCTTGCCTTCTCCTTCTTCGTGAATGCTTGAGAAGATGACGGTTCATTCTCAGTCATGACAACTTGGTTATCCTCAAAATCTGGACGGATGGGCAGGTGTTCCTTGTCCAATAAGTATATGCCCGTGCCCATCTTGGAGTTGATGAGCTCCTGAATCTGAGGGGCATATCCGCAACTCCTCTTCTGATCTGCTGCAGTCCTTTTGATTGTTTCCACTATGAGGCTCATCACCTTGAACTTCTGAGGCACATCAAACACATGTAGCAAGTTGATAGCATGGCCTCTGATCATCTTGTGATCACCTGACTTGGGCAATAAGGTGTGCCTCAAGATCCAATTGATAGTCGGGAGCCCTGACAGAAGGTAATGTACTGAGCCAAACTTGAAGGTATCAAGTGCTTCATTTGGAATCTCCTTATACATATTTGACATTGAGTTGTGGTCCATCTTCTTCTTGGCATAGATATCCAAGTCATCATCTTGCTCTTCTTGGGCATTAATCAACTTTGCCCATTCCTCAATAGTGGATTGGTACCTCGTACCCTCAGACATCCATGTGATCCTCCCATCTGGATAAAAGTGAGCTGTGGAGTAGAACTGCATGATGAGTTCCTCGTTCCACTTTGTGAGCTTCTTCCCAACAAAGTCCTCTACTCCACACGCCTTGAAGCTGTCCTGAACTCCTGGGTAGTACTCTTTATTGTCCTTAATGTATTGCCAATCAACCCATCTCATATCATAGACTATTGGCTTCTTATCAAGCAAAACAGTCTCATAGAAATCCTGCTGCTCCTTGGTGTGAAATCTGTAGTCCACAGCAGTCCTCCTCCTTGAAGCATATGGTTCTGCTTCTCTCCACTTCCTCAGTCCTGAATCTCTCTTGAGCTTCATGTCCTCAGCCACAGGATGAGCATCGTTGTGGTCTGGGATCTTGGGCTTTAGCTTCCTTAGGACATTCTCTTCCTCTTCTTCTGCAGCTTCAGGCACTGGGGCCTTGTTCTTTTCAGCAGCTGGGATGCTTCTTGTGTTCCTCTTTGGCTTTGGCTTTGGAGCTGGCTTGGCCTTGGAAGCAGCTCCCCCTGATTTTATGGCATCTCCCATTAGCTTGGGTGCCTTGGGTGCTGGTGCAGCTACCTCTTCTTCTTCCTCTTCCATGATGGAAGCTTTGCCAAGCACTCTAGCCACAGTCTTCTTCACCCTTTCCTTTCTTTTCTTGCCCTCGGCTGCAACTGGCTCTATGGGCTTCTCAGTTGACATTCTGGCCTTTGACATTGGCTGCCTGCCTGCTGGCCTTTTGATTTTCAGGCCTGGCTTAGTGCCTTGAGCTGGCTCAACTCTCTTGGAAGTGGCCTCTTCCTCTGCCACATAGTCTTCATCTTTGGAATCTGAAGTCCTCTTATTCCTCTGTCTCGTGGCAGCCTTTGGCAAGTTGCTAGGAGTGCTCCTGCTGCCTTCATCAGAAGAACTGGAGGGACTAGTGCCCTCACTCATCACCACTTGCTGTTCTGACACATTCTGGCTATCACTTTGATCAGACATGCTACAAACTGACTGCTGACCCTGTGAACAGATTATAGATGAGGTAGAAAGGATGAGCATCACAAAATGCAGAGATTTTTGCAAAAGAATGATCCAAAAACTTAGTTTTAGTTTCCCACTGAAATCATCTCGGATCTACCGATTTTCAAACTCGGTGATACCGAAGCAGTTTTGGCACCTGAACTGGTGAACTCGGTTGGACCGAGTCACAGTTCGGTGGCACCGAGACTGCTAGGGTTTCACAGAGTTCCAAAATCGGTCACACCGATAAGTAATTCTCGGTCAGACCGAGTCTCACTTGTGCAATGGCATAAGCCAAATCGGTGGGACCGAGTTTTTCAACTCGGTGGGTCCGAGATGTTTTCGGCGGAAACCTAAACCTAGAATTTTTGAATCAAAGCTAATCTGCGGGCGTTTTGACTGGATAGGAGTGTTTCAATCATGGCAAGAATCATGAAGAACACAATGTGCTAGGAATCAGATTGGAGAATAGCACAAAGATCAAGTCCATACCCTAGTTCGGCGAGGACTTGCTACGGCGGCAACGGCGGGGCAGAATTCCTGTTGACGGCGACGGAGACCAGCTACTGGAGGCGGCTGGCGGCGAGAGGACGATCCAGAGACCACGAGGGCAGAGCAGGCTATCGCGCGGGTGAAGGGGTTCGGAGAAATTTCCAAAATTTTGCCCGTGACTATATATAGCCCGACCCTGTCGGTGTGACCGAGTGGAACAACTCGGTGGCACCGAGATTCATAACTGCAGGCAGTTACTGAAACTCGGTGTGACCAAAATGTTCAAATCGGTTGCACCGAGATCGAAAACCTAGATCAACTTAATGATCTCGGTAGGACAGAAAGTGGAGTATTGGTCAGACCGAGAATCATAAAGAGGTTTTGGAAGTTTAAGTCTATGATGAATCGGGGACTCCGAGCGCTCCTCACACAGAGTGGTTCGAATCTGACTTGATCAAATTTTGTGATGCAGCATGAATAGGGTTTGAGACGAGAAAAGCATAGATAGCTAGAGGAGGTTCTTAGGCATTCTTGTCCATCCACTTGGCAGAAGAATATAAAACCAAACAATCAAAACAACAAGTGGATGTCCTCGAATGAGTAAAAGATGCAACCAACATGCTCACACAATAAGATGGCAAATGAAATATGTGACAAGGCATGCACAACCAATTCTAGCATCTATCAAGCAATTTGCGATGACTAGGTCATCTATATATGAGTATATTGACTTAGGAGTCAAGTGAGAACACTTGATCATAGGTCATACTCATCGTTTAAGCTCAAGTGGGGTTACCACTTTTACATAAAGCATTGTTTTGTTCACATCTTTAGAGTTGCTTTAGCTCAAGTCTTAGAGTAAAGCTCCCCCTAGATGTGATATCCCCCCTAAGAGGGATGAACTAACCTTGCGTTTTGTCGATGATGACTTCATGTAGATATTGAAGATGTGGATGCTCAATGTTGATGTAGATCTCTTGGAGCTATCCATTTGAGTGAATTGCACTTTCAATACCTACATGGGTTAGTCCCACAAGGAACAAACAAGGATATCCATAGACATAGAGTGATGCACACAAAGATGATGTCCATGAAAACTTTTAGGTTACCTTGTCCCTTGTCTTACCAACAAGAGGGTTTGTGACTCCTTGAACTAGTGCAAGATGTGGAAGTTGATTGCACTTGTTCTTGCCAAAATGATAAGAGTGAAGTATGTTGGCGGAGTCACCCTCAAGAACTCTCTAGTTCTTCTTCTTTTGGATCCACATCATCTTGATGGGAATCCTTGGAGTTGTAGTCGTACTTGATGAAGTGAAACTTGAAGTAGTCTTGGGAATCCACTTGACTAAGGTCTTAGGAGCTTCTTCAAATGCGTCAATTTCCTCTTGAAGCTTGTCCTTGCCTTTTTGCTTGTAGTCTTGTGGGGGAAGATCATCTTGAGCTTGTGTCCCCTTGAAAGAAGTATCATACTTCTCTTGTTGAGGAACAAACTTTGTCTTGGGGTATTGATCTTCTTCCCACTCAACTCCATTGGCATTGAACTTTCGTTCAAAACCAACACCTTAATTCTTCCGGTGCATTCCTTGCTTGCGCACAATTTCCTCGAATTGCTTAATCCGGCAAGGCTTTTGTACACTCCTTTCTCTATAATTCCCTTCAATAAGCTATTTTCTTTCTCAAGTGTAACTTGGCTAAGAGAATCATTAGTGGAATCAAGAGAACTACTAGAAGCAACAATATTGGATTTAGCATGATCATTGTTACTGCTAGAGGAAGAATCTTTCTTGTTCTTGTTACTAGACTTGACTTGAGGCATGTAAGTGGATAAGAGTAAACGCTTGGCAATGTAAGAAGAACTTTTCTTGTGGAGATCATCATTGATTGCCTTTAAGAACTCATGCTCTTGCTCAAGATTGAGCTTTTCAAAGCGTAATTTCTCATGAGCTCTTAAAAGTTCTCGATGATCTTCGAAGATAGTTTCATGAGCTAACTTAAGAGTGTTTAGTTCTTTAGTTAGAGCCTCAATCTTCTCCTTATCATTGTCATTCGTTTTATCTTGATTAGCATGATTAATTGGTCTTTCATCATAATATTCAACACTAGAGTTGTTACCAAGCAAATCATCACCTAACAAGTCATCTTCATCACTATTGAAATCAACATACTCGGGGTGTGTTACCTTAGGACCTTTGGCCATGAAGCATCTTCCAATTCCTTCATTTGGTGAGTCAAATATGTCGTAGGAGTTGGTTGACACAAGTGCTAGACCGGCAACACCTTCATCTTGAGTATCTTCGGAGTCGGAGTGATAACTTCTCTCGGAGTGGCTGTCGGAGTCGGAGCCGGATACCCATTCACCAACATGAGCTTGATGTCTTCGTCTTCTGTAGCTCCTTGATGATTTTTCCTTCCTTTCCAAATCCTTGCTTCTCCGTGAGTATCTTCGTTCATAACGATCATCTCTACTCCTTCTCTCTCTTGGTGGTGATTCTTTGCTTCTTCTTCTTGGAGAATCTTCTCTTCTCTTGTAGGGAGCCGTACACTCATTGGAATAGTGTCCGGGTCTTCCACAATTGTAGCAGTTTCGCTCTCGACTAGAAGATCTTTTGTCATTGTAGGACCTTGACTTGAAGCTTCTATCTTTGCTTCTACTCTTGTAGAACTTGTTGAAGTTCTTCACCATTAAGCTCAATTCTTCATTGAAGTCTTGTTTCTCACTTAATGTTGTAGGGGCTTCACATGAGGCTTTATAGGCACCACTTGATTTGTTGTGAAGTTCCTCTTTATCCTTAAGTGACATCTCATGAGCAACAATTCTTCCAATCACCTCCGTTGGCCCGAGATCTTTGTAATTGGGCATCATTTGGATCAATGTGCACACGGTATCATATTTTCCATCCAAGGCTCTTAGAATCTTCTTGATGATGAATCTGTCGGTCATCTCTTCACTTCCTAAGCCGGCAATCTCATTTGTGATAAGAGCAAGTGTAGGATCGAAAGTATGTCTAGAGGGGGGGGGGGGGGATTAGACTACTTGACCAAATAAAAACTTAACCTTTTCCCAATTTTAGTTCTTGGCAGATTTTAGCTATTTTAGGACAAGTCAAGCAATCATCACACAATTCAAGCAAGCATGCAAAGAGTATATTGGCAGCGGAAAGTAAAGCATGCAACTTGTAAGAATGGATGTTTTTCCCGTGGTTCGGATAGGTGGTGCTATCCTACATCCACGTTGATGGAGACTTCAACCCACGAAGGGTAACGGTTGCGCGAGTCCACACAGGGCTCCACCCAAGGGCAACGGTTGCGCGAGTCCACGGGCTCCACCCACGAAGGGTCCACGAAGAAGCAACCACCCACAAAGGGTCCACGAAGAAGCAACCTTGTCTATCCCACCATGGCCATCGCCCACGAAGGACTTGCCTCACTAGCGGTAGATCTTCACGAAGTAGGCGATCTCCTTGCCCTTACAAACTCCTTGGTTCAACTCCACAATCTTGTCGGAGGCTCCCAAGTGACACCTAGCCAATCTAGGAGACACCACTCTCCAAGAAGTAACAAATGGTGTGTTGATGATGAACTCCTTGCTCTTGTGCTTCAAATGATAGTCTCCCAACACTCAACTCTCTCTCATGGATTTGGATTTGGTGGAAAGAAGATTTGAGTGGAAAGCAACTTGGGAAGGCTAGAGATCAAGATTCATATGGTAGGAATGGAATATCTTGGTCTCAACACATGAGTAGGTGGTTCTCTCAGAACATATGAGTTGGAATGGTGTGTGTTCTGATGGCTCTCTCTCTGAATGAAGAGGAGGTGGAGGGGTATATATAGCCTCCACACAAAATCCAACCGTTACACACAGTTTTCCAATCTCGGTGGGACCGAATCAAAACTCGGTCTGACCGAAAATGTAAACCTAGTGACCGTTAGAGATTTTCGGTGGGACTGACATGCAACTCGGTAGGACCGATTCGGTTAGGGTTTGGGCATAACGTAATCTCGGTGAGACCGATTACACAAACTCGGTGAGACCGAATTTGGTAATTAGCTAACCAGAGAGTTGGTTACACAAACTCGGTGGGACCGATTTGGTAATTTCTAACCAGAGAGTTGGTCAGGCAAACTCGGTGGGACCGATTTGCTCTTTCGGTGGACCGAGTGGAACTCGGTGAGACCGAAAAGTTACAAAGGGGAAACACTGAGTTTACATTGCAATCTCGGTGGGACCGATTCGCTCTTTCGGTGGGACCGAAAAGTTACGAAAGGGAAACAGAGAGTTTGCAACCCCATCTCGGTGGGACCGAGATCCTTATTGGTAGAACCGAATTGCTAGGGTTTGGCAGTGGCTAATGACAAGTGAAACTCGGTGGCGCCGGATAGGAAGAATCGGTAGGACCGAGTTTGGCTTAGGGTTTAGGTCATATGTGGATATGGGAAAGTAGTTGAGAGTTTTGGAGCATATCACTAAGCACATGAAGCAAGAGGCTCATTAAGCAACACCTCATCCCTCCTTGATAGTATTGGCTTTTCCTAAAGACTCAATGTGATCTTGGATCACTAAAATATAAAATGAAGAGTCTTGAGCTTTTGAGCTTGAGCCAATTCTTTGTCCTTAGCATTTTGAGGGTTCCACTTTCACATCCATGCCATGCCAATCATTGAGCTTTCCTGAAATAATCATCTTGGAATAGCATTAGCTCAATGAGCTATATGTTGTTATGAATTACCAAAACCACCTAGGGATAGTTGCACTTTCAAGTTGCACTTTCAATCTCCCCCTTTTTGGTAATTGATGACAACATATAGATCAAAGCTTCGACAAATGATAATAAGTATGAAATATATCGTCGCTTTGAGAGGTATGTGATAAGTAAGAGCTCCCCCTAAATTTGTGCATAATTAAAATTTGCTTTGGACTGCAAATGCACAAAGAGTTAGAATCATGGGTTACTCTTCCATGTCACATACATCTTGGTGGAGCGCTCAAAAAAATGATAAGATTGAAATACATGCACTCATCACCAAGAATAGTGAATGATCACAAACGATAGATAGAATGATAATATTTAAGCAAGCATCAAGCAAACATTAAGTGTAGCTTATGATCAAACACATGATCATCGATGTCTCACAGGCATAAGGATGTAGTATCTCACACACAAGCAAACAAAGTTCGAAAAACCACCAAATAAAGCAAGAGAGAAAAGCAACACACTCTCTCTCTCGAAGCCTATGATCTATACATCTTCTCCCCCTTTGGCAACAAGTTACCAAAAAGTTCCTAGAAAATGCATAGCACTAGATCGACGCCCAGGCTTGATCTTCAGGTGGTGGTGGAGTCCGGATCACTCCAAGGACGAAGCCCTCGGTAGACATGGTCGGAGTGGAAGCTGAAGTGGATGCTGGAGCTGGTGGAACTGAGGCTGTGGCTGGTGCAGACGTTGTAGCTCTGGTGTCAGCAACTGGCAGTGCAGATGACCTCGGACCTCATGGCACCCTCGCAAACGCATGAGTCGTGGTCCTGCCTCTCCTCTCATTCATGTCCTCCTGGAGCTGCTCCACTGCAGACTGAACTTCTGTTACCTTGATGTCCAAGTCATAGAACCTCTGTTCCATGATCCTCTCTAAACTCGCCTGGTTCTGAGTCAGGGTGGCTATACTCTGCTTAATCCGCAGGGTGGACGCAATCAAGTAACTGAGCTGCTCTTGTTTGGTCTTCAAGAAATAGTCAGATGCCTCCGCTTGAGTAGGCATCCTGGCAACTTTCTCCTTCTTCGCCTTCTCCTTCTGAGCTTGTGCATGGGCAGATGATGGTTCATTCTCTGTCATCACTACTTCATTGTTCTCAAAATCTGGACGGATGGGCAGGTGTTCCTTATCCAACAAATATACGCCCGTGCCCATCTTGGAGTTGATGAGCTCCTGAATCTGAGGGGCATATCCACAGCTCCTCTTCTGATCTGCCACAGTCCTTTTGATCGTTTCCACTATGAGGCTCATAACTTTGAATTTTTGAGGCACGTCAAAAACATGAAGCAAATTGATCGCGTGACCTCTGATCATCTTGTGATCTCCAGACTTTGGCAGAAGGGTGTGCCTAAGGATCCAGTTGATCGTAGGCAATCCTGAGAGCAGATAATGCACTGAGCCAAACTTGAACGTGTCAAGTGCTTCATTCGGAATCTCCTTGTACATGTTGGACATGGAGTTGTGGTCCATCTTTGTCTTGGCATAAATGTCCAAGTCATCTGCTTGCTCCTCTGGGGCATTGATCAGCTTCGCCCATTCCTCAACAGTAGAGTGGTACCTCGTACCCTCAGACATCCATGTAATCCTCCCATCTGGATAAAAGTGAGCTGTGGAGTAGAACTGCATGATGAGTTCCTCGTTCCACTTTGTGAGCTTCTGCCCAACAA
The DNA here is from genome assembly GCF_003073215.2 of Triticum urartu. Classification (NCBI taxonomy): domain Eukaryota; kingdom Viridiplantae; phylum Streptophyta; class Magnoliopsida; order Poales; family Poaceae; genus Triticum; species Triticum urartu. The sequence goes on from NC_053023.1 coordinate 482,197,227, forward strand.
AGTCCTCTACTCCACACGCCTTGAAGCTGTCCTGAACTCCTGGGTAGTACTCTTCATTATCCTTGATATAGGTCCAGTCGACCCATCTCATGTCACATACGATTGGCTTCTTGTCAAGTAGCACTGTCTCATAGAAATCCTGTTGCTCCTTGGTATGAAACCTGTAGTCCACTGCAGTCCTTCTCCTAGAAGCATATGGATCTGCTTCTCTCCATTTCCTGAGCCCTGAGTCTCTCCTTAGCCTCATATCCTCAGCCACAGGATGAGCATCATTGTGGTCTGGGATCTTGGGCTTGAGCTTCCGAAGGACACTCTCTTCTTCTTCCTCTGCAACAGTCTCAGGCACCGGGGCCTTGTTCTTCTCAGTGGCTGGGATGCTTCTTGTGTTTCTCTTTGGTGCACTTTTAGGCTTAGATGCAGCCTTAGGTGCTTCCTTGGGCTTGGATGCAGCTCCCCCTGACCTTATGGCATCTCCCATAAGTTTGGCTGCCTTGGGCGCTGGTGCAGCTGCCTCTTCTTCCTCCTCCTCTTCTACCATGATGGAGGCTTTCCCAAGCACTCTGGCTACAGTCTTCTTCATTCTTTCTTTCCTCTTCTTGCCCTCAGCTGCAACGGGCTCAATGGGAGCAGGCTTCTCAGTTGAGGCTCTAGCCTTTGACATGGGTTGCCTGCCTGCTGGCCTCTTGATTTTCAGGCCTGGCTTTGAGCCTTGAGCTGGCTCAACTCTCTTGGAGGTGGCCTCTTCCTCTGCCACATAGTCCTCATCTTCAGAATCTGAGGTTTTCTTCTTCCTTTGTCTCGTGGCAGCTTTAGGCAGGTTGCTGGGTGTGCTTCTGCTGCCATCATCTGAGGAACTTGAGGGGCTAGTGCCCTCACTCAACTGCACTTGCTGCTCTGACAAGTTTTGGCTGTCACTCTGGTCTGACATGTTGCAAACTGACTGCTGACCCTGTGAATAGATTATAGAGGAGATAGAGTGGATGAGCATCACAAAATGCAGAGATTTTTGCAAAAAGAATGATCCAAAAACTTGGTTTTAGTTTCCCACTGAAATCATCTCGGATCTACCGATTTTCAAACTCGGTGATACCGAAGCAGTTTTGGAACCTAAACTAGTGAACTCGGTCAGACCGAGTCACAGTTCGGTGGCACCGAGACTGCTAGGGTTTCACTGAGTTCAAAAATCGGTCACACCGATAGTAATTCTCGGTCAGACCGAGTTTTACTTGTGCAATGGCATAAGCCAAATCGGTGGGACCGAGTTTTTCAACTCGGTGGGTCCGAGATGGTTTCGGCGGAAACCTAAACCTAGAATTTTCGAATCAAACCTAATCTATGAGCGTTTTGACTGGATAGAAGTTTATCAAACGTGGCCAGAAACAATGTGATCACAATGTGCTAGGAATCAGATTGAGGAATAGCACAAAGATCAAGTCCATACCCTAGTTCGGCGGGGACTTGCTACGGCGGCAACGGCGGGGCAGAAATCCCGTTGACGGTGACGGAGACCAGCGACTGGAGGCTGCTGGCGGCGAGAAGACGATCCGGAGACCTCGGGGGCAGAGCTGGCTATCGCGCGGGTGAAGGGGTTCAGAGAAATTTCCAAATTTTGCCCGTGACTATATATATAGCCCGACCCTGTCGGTGTGACCGAGTTGAACAACTCGGTGGCACCGAGATTCATAACTGCGTGCAGTTACTGAAACTCGGTGAGACCGAAAGGTTCAAATCGGTTGCACCGAGATCGAAAACCTAGATCAACTTAATGATCTCGGTAGGACCGAAAGTGGAGTATCGGTCAGACCGAGAATCATAAAGAGGTTTTGGAAGTTTAAGTCTATGACGAATCGGGGACTCCGAGCGCTCCTCACACAGAGTGGTTCGAATCTGACTTGATCAAATTTTGTGATGCAGCATGAATAGAGTTTGAGACGAGAAAAGCATAGATAGCTAGAGGAGGTTCTTAGGCATTCTTGTCCATCCACTTGGCAAAAAGAAATAAAACCGAACAATCAAAGCAACAAGTGGATGTCCTCGAATGAGTAAAATATGCAATCAGCATGCTCACACAATATGATGGCAAATGAAATATGTGGCAAGGCATGCACAACCAATTCTAGCATCTATCAAGCAATTTGCGATGACTAGGTCATCTATATATGAGTATATTGACTTAGGAGTCAAGTGAGAACACTTGATCGTAGGTCATACTCGTCGTTTAAGCTCAAGTGGGGTTACCACTTTTACATAAAGCATTGTTTTGTTCACATCTTTAGAGTTGCTTTAGCTCAAGTCTTAGAGTAAAGCTCCCCTAGATGTGATATCCCCCCTAAGAGGGATGAACTAACCTTGGGTTTTGTCGATGATGACTTCATGTTGATATAGAAGATGTGGATGCTCAATGTTGATGTAGATCTCTTGGAGCTATCCATTTGAGTGAATTGCACTTGTCCCTTGTCTTACCAACAAGAGGGTTTGTGACTCCTTGAACTAGTGCAAGATGTGGAAGTTTATTGCACTTGTTCTTGCCAAAATGATAAGAGTGAAGTATGTTGGCGGAGTCACCCTCAAGAACTCTCTAGTTCTTCTTCTTTTGGATCCACATCATCTTGATGGGAATCCTTGGAGTTGTAGTCGTACTTGATGAAGTGGAACTTGAAGAAGTCTTGGGAATCCACTTGACTAAGGTCTTAGGAGCTTCTTCAAATGCATCAATTTCCTCTTGAAGCTTGTCCTTGCCTTTTTGCTCGTAGTCTTGTGGTGGAAGATCATCTTGAGCTTGTGTCCCCTTGAAAAACTTCTCTTGTTGAGGGGCAAACTTTGTCTTGGGGTATTGATATTCTTCCCATTCAACTCCATTGGCATTGAACTTTCGTTCAAAACCAATACCTTGATTCTTCCGGTGCATTCCTTGCTTGCGCACAATTTCCTCAAATTGCTTACTCCCGGCAAGGCTTTTGTACACTCCTTTCTCTATAATTCCCTTCAATAAGCTATTTTCTTGCTCAAGTGTAACTTGGCTAAGAGAATCATTAGTGGAATCAAGAGAACTACTAGAAGCAACAATATTGGATTTAGCATGATCATTGTTACTACTAGCGGAAGAATCTTTCTTGTTAGACTTGACTTGAGGCATGTAAGTGGATAAGAGTAAACGCTTGGCAATGTAAGAAGAACTTTTCTTGCGGAGATCATCATTGATTGCCTTTAAGAACTCATGCTCCTGCTCAAGATTGAGCTTTTCAAAGCGTAGTTTCTCATGAGCTCTTAAAAGTTCTTGATGATCTTCGAAGATAGTGTCATGAGCCAACTTAAGAGTTTTTAGTTCTTTAGTTAGAGCCTCAATCTTCTCCTTATCATTGTCACTCGTTTTATCTTGATTAGCATGATTAATTGGTCTTTCATCATAGTATTCATCACTAGAGTTGTCACCAAGCAAATCATCACCTAACAAGTCATCTTCATCACTATTGAAGTCAACATACTCGGGGTGTGTTACCTTAGGACCTTTGGCCATGAAGCATCTTCCAACTCCTTCATTTGGTGAGTCAAATATGTCGTAGGAGTTGGTTGACACAAGTGCTAGACCGGCAACACCTTCATCTTGAGTATCTTCGGAGTCGGAGTGATAACTTCTCTTGGAGTGGCTGCCGGAGTCGGAGCCGGATACCCATTCACCAACATGAGCTTGATGTCTTCGTCTTGTGTAGCTCCTTGATGATTTTTCCCTCCTTTCCGAATCCTTGCTTCTCCGTGAGTATCTTCGTTCATAACAATCATCTCTACTCCTTCTCTCTCTTGGTGGTGATCCTTTGCTTCTTCTTTTTGGAGAATCTTCTCTTCTCTTGTAGGGAGCCGTACACTCATTGGAATAGTGTCCGGGTCTTCCACAATTGTAACAGTTTCGCTCTCGACTAGAAGATCTTTTGTCATTGTAGGACCTTGATTTGGAGCTTCTATCTTTGCTTCTACTCTTGTAGAACTTGTTGAAGTTCTTCACCATTAAGCTCAATTCTTCATTGAAGTCTTGTTTCTCACTTGATGATGCAGGGGCTTCACATGAGGCTTTATAGGCACCACTTGATTTGTTGTGAAGTTCCTCTTTATCCTTAAGTGACATCTCATGAGCAACAATTCTTCCGATCACCTCCGTTGGCTTGAGATCTTTGTAATAGGGCATCATTTGGATCAATGTGCACACGGTATCATATTTTCCATCCAAGGATCTTAGGATCTTCTTGATGATGAATTTATCGGTCATCTCTTCACTTCCTAAGCCGGCAATCTCATTTGTGATGAGAGCAAGCCTAGAGTACATTTCAGCGACACCTTCACCATCCTTCATCTTGAACTTGTCAAGTTGGCTTTGAAGCACATCCAACTTGGATTCCTTGACAGAGTCGGTACCTTCGTGCATATCAATCAAAGTGTCCCAAATTTCCTTTGCATTCTCTGATTTTGTTGAATTCTTCGGGGCACAATCCGTTGAAGAGAATATCACAAGCTTGAGCATTGTATTGCAACATCTTCAACTCATCTGCGGTAGCTTCATGGTTTGGTTCTCTCCCATCAAAGAAGTCACCTTGCAAACCAACACACACAATAGCCCAAACAGCGGGGTTATGTCCAAGAATATGCATTTTCATTTTATGATTCCAACTAGCAAAATTAGTACCATCAAAGTAAGGACCTCTACGGTGATAATTTCCCTCGCTAGACGCCATACTCTCCTAGGTTGTGAAACCAAGGTTATGACCACCAAAAGCTATGGAGATCTAGAAAATGGAGACCAAAGCTCTGATACCACTTGTAGGATCGAAAGTATGTCTAGAGGGGGGGTGATTAGACTACTTGACCAAATAAAAACTTAACCTTTTCCCAATTTTAGTTCTTGGCAGATTTTAGCTATTTTAGGACAAGTCAAGCAATCATCACATAATTCAAGCAAGCACGCAAAGAGTATATAGGCAGCGGAAAGTAAAGCATGCAACTTGCGAGAATGTAAAGGGAAGGGTTTGGAGAATTCAAACGCTATTGGAGACACGGATGTTTTTCCCGTGGTTCGGATAGGTGGTGCTATCCTACATCCACGTTGATGGAGACTTCAACCCACGAAGGGTAACGGTTGCGCGAGTCCACACAGGGCTCCACCCAAGGGCAACGGTTGCGCGAGTCCACGAAGGGCTCCACCCACGAAGGGTCCACGAAGAAGCAACCACCCACAAAGGGTCCACGAACAAGCAACCTTGTCTATCCCACCATGGCCATCGCCCACGAAGGACTTGCCTCACTAGCGGTAGATCTTCACGAAGTAGGCGATCTCCTTGCCCTTACAAACTCCTTGGTTCAACTCCACAATCTTGACGGAGGCTCCCAAGTGACACCTAGCCAATCTAGGAGACACCACTCTCCAAGAAGTAACAAATGGTGTGTAGGTAATGAACCCTTGCTCTTGTGCTTCAAATGATAGTCTCCCCAACATTCAACTCTCTCTCATAGGATTTGGATTTGGTGGAAAGAAGATTTGAGTGGAAAGAAACTTGGGAAGGCTAGAGATCAAGATTCATATGGTAGGAATGGAATGTCTTGGTCTCAACACATGAGTAGGTGGTTCTCTCTCAGAACATATGAGTTGGAATGATGTGTGTGTTCTGATGGCTCTCTCACTAAATGAGAAAGAGGTGGAGGGATATATATAGCCTCCACACAAAATCCAACCGTTACACACAATTTACCAATCTCGGTGGGACCGAATCAGAAAACTCGGTCTGACCGAAATAGTAAACCTAGTGACCGTTAGGAATTTCGGTGGGACTGACATGCAACTCGGTAGGACCGATTCGGTTAGGGTTTGGGCATAACGTAATCTCGGTGAGACCGATTACACAAACTCGGTGAGACCGAATTTGGTAATTAGCTAACCAGAGAGTTGGTCAGGCAAACTCGGTGGGACCGATTTGCTCTTTCGGTGAGACCGAGTGGAACTCGGTGAGACCGAAAAGTTACAAAGGGGAAACACTGAGTTTACATTGCAATCTGGTGGGACCGATTCGCTCTTTCGGTGGGACCGAAAAGTTACGAAAGGGAAACAGAGAGTTTGCAACCCCATCTCGGTGAGACCGAGATCCTTATCGGTAGAACCGAATTGCTAGGGTTTGGCAGTGGCTAATGACAAGTGAAACTCGGTGGCGCCGGATAGGAAGAATCGGTAGGACCGAGTTTGGCTTAGGGTTTAGGTCATATGTGGATATGGGAAAGTAGTTGAGGGTTTTGGAGCATATCACTAAGCACATGAAGCAAGAGGCTCATTAAGCAACACCTCATCCCTCCTTAATAGTATTGGCTTTTCCTATGGACTCAATGTGATCTTGGATCACTAAAATATAAAATGAAGAGTCTTGAGCTTTTGAGCTTGAGCCAATCCATTGTCCTTAGCATTTTGAGGGTTCCACTTTCACATCCATGCCATGCCAATCATTGAGCTTTCCTGAAATAATTATCTTGGAATAGTATTAGCTCAATGAGCTATATGTTGTTATGAATTACCAAAACCACCTAGGGATAGTTGCACTTTCAGCAAGCCTAGAGTACATTTCAGCGACACCTTCACCATCCTTCATCTTGAACTTGTCAAGTTGGGTTTGAAGCACATCCAACTTGGATTCCTTGATGGAGTCGGTACCTTTGTGCATATCAATCAAAGTGTCCCAAATTTCCTTTGCATTCTCAAGACGGCTGATTTTGTTGAATTCTTCGGGGCACAATCCGCTGAAGAGAATATCACAAGCTTGAGCATTGTATTGCAACATCTTCAACTCATCCGTGGTAGCTTCACGGTTTGGTTCTCTCCCATCAAAGAAGTCACCTTGCAAACCAACACACACAATAGCCCAAACGGCGGGGTTATGTCCAAGAATATGCATTTTCATTTTATGCTTCCAACTAGCAAAATTAGTACCATCAAAGTAAGGACCTCTACGGTGATAATTTCCCTCGCTAGACGCCATACTCTCCTAGGTTGTGAAACCAAGGCTATGACCACCAAAAGCTATGGAGATCAAGCAAATGGAGACCAAAGCTTTGATACCACTTGTAGGATCAAAAGTATGTCTAGAGGGGGTGATTAGACTACTTGACCAAATAAAAACTTAACGTTTTCCCAATTTTAGTTCTTGGCAGATTTTAGCTAATTTAGGACAAGTCAAGCAATCATCACATAATTCAAGCAAGCATGCAAAGAGTATATAGGCAGTGGAAAGTAAAGCATGCAACTTGCGAGAATGTAAAGGGAAGGGTTTGGAGAAATCAAACGCAATTGGAGACACAGATGTTTTTCCCGTGGTTCGCATAGGTGGTGCTATCCTACATCCACGTTGATGGAGACTTCAACCCACGAAGGGTAACGGTTGCGCGAGTCCACACAGGGCTCCACCCAAGGGTAACGGTTGCGCGAGTCCACACAGGGCTCCACCCATGAAGGGTCCACGAAGAAGCAACCACCCACAAAGGGTCCACGAAGAAGCAACCTTGTCTATCCCACCATGGCCATCGCCCACACAGGACTTGCCTCACTAGCGGTAGATCTTCACGAAGTAGGCGATCTCCTTGCCCTTACAAACTCCTTGGTTCAACTTCACAATCTTGTCGGAGGCTCCCATGTGACACCTAGCAAATCTAGGAGACACCACTCTCCAAGAAGTAACAAATGGTGTGTAGGTAATGAACTCCTTGCTCTTGTGCTTCAAATGATAGTCTCCCCAACACTCAACTCTCTCTCATAGGATTTGGATTTGGTGGAAAGAAGATTTGAGTGGAAAGAACCTTGGGAAGGGTAGAGATCAAGATTCATATGGTAGGAATGGAATGTCTTGGTCTCGACACATGAGTAGGTGGTTCTCTCTCAGAACATATGAGTTGGAATGGTGTATGTGTTCTGATGGCTCTCTCCACGAATGAAGAGGAGGTGGAGGGGTATATATAGCCTCCACACAAAATCCAACCGTTACACAGTTTTCCAATCTTGGTGGGACCGAATCAATAAACTCGGTCGGACCGAAAATGTAAACCTAGTGACCGTTAGAGATTTTCGGTGGGACTGACATGCAACTCGGTAGGACCGATATGGTTAGGGTTTGGGCATAACGTAATCTCGGTGAGACCGATTACACAAACTCGGTGAGACCGAATTTGGTAATTAGCTAACCAGAGAGTTGGTCAGGCAAACTCGGTGGGACCGATTTGCTCTTTCGGTGAGACCGAGTGGAACTCGGTGAGACCGAAAAGTTACAAAGGGGAAACACTGAGTTTACATTGCAATCTTGGTGGGACCGATTCGCTCTTTCGGTGGGACCGAAAAGTTACGAAAGGGAAACAGAGAGTTTGCAACCCCATCTCGGTGGGACCGAGATCCTTATCGGTAGAACCGAATTGCTAGGGTTTGGCAGTGGCTAATGACAAGTGAAACTCGGTGGCGCCGGATAGGAAGAATCGGTAGGACCGAGTTTGGCTTAGGGTTTAGGTCATATGTGGATATGGGAAAGTAGTTGAGGGTTTTGGAGCATATCACTAAGCACATGAAGCAAGAGGCTCATTAAGCAACACCTCATCCCTCCTTGATAGTATTGGCTTTTCCTAAAGACTCAATTTGATCTTGGATCACTAAAATGTAAAATGAAGAGTCTTGAGCTTTTGAGCTTGAGCCAATCCTTTGTCCTTAGCATTTTGAGGGTTCCACTTTCACATCCATGCCATGCCAATCATTGAGCTTTCCTGAAATAATCATCTTGGAATAGCATTAGCTCAATGAGTTATATGTTGTTATGAATTACCAAAACCACCTAGGGATAGTTGCACTTTCACCGGGACCCCGAACAACCTTCGGTACATCAAAACACATAAACTCATATTACCGATTGTCACCGAACGATAAGTGTGCGGACCCTGCGGGTTCGAGAACTATGTAGACATGACCGAGACTCATCTCTAGTCAATAACCAATAGCGGAACCTGGATGCTCATATTGGTTCCTACATATTCTACGAAGATCTTTATCGGTCAAACCGCATAACAACATACGTTGTTCCCTTTGTCATCGGTATGTTACTTGCCCGAGATTCGATCGTCGGTATCTCAATACCTAGTTCAATCTCATTATCAGCAAGTCTCTTTACTCGTTCCGTAATGCAACATCCCGTAACTAACTCATTAGTCACAATGCTTGCAAGGCTTATAGTGATGTGCATTACCGAGAGGGCCCAGAGATACCTCTCCGATACACGGAGTGACAAATCCTAATCTCGATCTATGCCAACTCAACAAACACAATCGGAGACACCTGTAGAGCATCTTTATAGTCACCCAGTTACGTTGTGACGTTTGATAGCACACTAAGTGTTCCTCCGGTATTCGGGAGTTGCATAATCTCATAGTCATAGGAACATGTATAAGTTATGGAGAAAGCAATAGCAGTAAACTAAACGATCATCGTGCTAAGCTAACAGATGGGTCAAGTCAATCGCATCATTCTCTAATGATGTGATCCCATTCATCCAATGACAACTCTTTGTCCATGGCTAGGAAACTTAACCATATTTGATTAACGAGCTTGTCAAGTAGAGGCATACTAGTGACACTCTATTTGTCTATGTATTCACACATGTACAAAGTTTCCGGTTAATACAATTCTAGCATGAATAATAAACATTTATCATGATATAAGGAAATATAAATAACAACTTTATTATTGCCTCTAGGGCATATTTCCTTCAGTCTCCCACTTGCAATAGAGTCAATAATCTAGATTACATTGTGATGATTCTAACAGCCATGGAGTCTTGGTGCTGATCATGTTTTTCTCGTGAAAGAGGCTTAGTCAACGGGTCTGCAACATTCAGATCCGTATGTATCTTGCAAATTTCTATGTCCCCCTCCTTGAATTGATCGCGGATGGAATAGAAGCATCTCTTGATGTGCTTGGTTCTCTTGTGAAATCTGGATTCCTTTGCCAAGGCAATTGCACCAGTATTGTCACAAAAGATTTTCATTGGACCCGATGCACTAGGTATGACACCTAGATCGGATATGAACTCCTTCATTTACTGCTTCCGAAGCAGCTATGTACTCCACTTCACATGTAGATCCCGCCACGACACTCTGCTTGGAACTGCACCAACTGACAGCTCCACCATTTAATAAAAATACGTATCCGGTTTCTGACTTAGAGTCATCCGGATCAGTGTCAAAGCTTGCATCGACGTAACCGTTTACGATGAGCTCTTTGTCACCTCCATAAACGAGAAACATATCCTTAGTCCTTTTCAGGTATTTCAGGATGTTCTTGATCGTTGTCCAATGATCCACTCCGGGATTACTTTGGTACCTCCCTGCTAAACTAATAGCAAGGCACACATCAGGTCTGGTACACAACATTGCACACATGGTAGAACCTATGGGTGAAGCATGGGGAATGACTTTCATTTTCTATCTATCTTCTGAAGTGGTCGGGCATTGAGTGTGACTCAACTTCTCACCTTGTAACACAGGCAAGAACTCTTTCTTTGCTTGATCCATTTTGAACTTCTTCAAAATTTTATCAAGGTATGTGCTTTGTGAAAGTCCAATTAAGTGTCTTGATCTATCTCTGTAGATCTTGATGCCCAATATATAAGCAGCTTCACCGAGGTCTTTCATTGAAAAATTATTATTCAAGTATCCTTTTATGCTAGTCAGAAATTTAGTATCATTTCCGATTAGCAATATGTCATCCACATATAATATCAGAAATGCTACAGAGCTCCCACTCACTTTCTCGTAAATACAGGCTTCTCCAAAAGTCTTTATAAAACCATATGCTTTGATCACACTATCAAAGCATATATTCCAACTCCGAGACGCTTGCACCAGTCCATAAGTGGATCGCTGGAGCTTGCACACTTTGTTAGCACCTTTTGGATCGACAAAACCTTATGGTTGCATCATATACAACTCTTCTTTAAGATATCCATTAAGGAATGCAGTTTTGACATCCATTTTCCAAATTTCATAATCATAAAATGCGGCAATTGTTAACATGATACGGACGGACTTAAGCATCGCAACGGGTGAGAAGGTCTCATCATATTCAACTCCTTGAACTTGTTGAAAACCTTTTGCAACAAGTCGAGCTTTGTAGACAGTAATATTACCGTCAGCGTCAGTCTTCTTCTTGAAGATCCATTTATTCTCTATGGCTTGCCGATCATCGGGCAATTCAACCAAAGTCCACACTCTGTTCTCATACATGGATCCCATCTCATATTTCATGGCCTCAAGCCATTTTGCGGAATCTAGGCTCATCATCGCTTCCTCATAGTTCGTAGGTTCGTCATGATCAAGTAACATGACCTCCAGAACAGGATTACCGTACCACTCTGGTGCGGATCTTACTATGGTTGACCTACTAGGTTCGGTAGTAACTTGATTAGAAGTTTCATGATCATCATCATTAACTTACTCACTTACTGGTGTAGGAATCACTGGAATTGAATTCTGTGATGAACTACTTTCCAATAAGGGAGTAAGTACAATTACCTCGTCGAGTTCTACTTTCCTCTCACTCACTTCTTTCAAGAGAAACTCCCTTCTCTAGAAAGGATCCATTCTTAGCAACGAATATCTTGCCTTCGGATCTGTGATAGAAGGTGTACCCAACAGTTTCCTTTGGGTATCCTATGAAGACACATTTCTCCGATTTGGGTTCGAGCTTATCAGGTTGAAGCTTTTTCACATAAGCATCGCAGCCCCAAACTTCAAGAAATGACAACTTAGGTTTCTTGCCAAACCATAGTTCATAAGATGTCATCTTACCGGATTTTGATGGTGCCCTATTTAACATGAATGCAGTTGTCTCTAAAGCATAACCCCAAAACGATAGAGGTAAATCAGTGAGAGACATCATAGATCGCACCTTATATAATAAAGTGCGGTTACGCCGTTCGGACACACCATTACATTGTGGTCTTCCAGGTGGCGTGAGTTGCGAAAATATTCCACATTGTTTCAAATGAAGACCAAAATCATAACTCAAATATTCACCTCCACGATCAGATCGTAGAAACTTAATTTTCTTGTTACGATGATTATCTACTTCACTCTAAAATTCTTTGAACTTTTCAAATGTTTTAGACTTATGTTTCATTAAGTAGATATACCCATATCTGCTCAAATCCTTTGTGAAGATAAGAAAATAATGATACCCGCCGCGAGCATCAACACTCATCGGACCACATACATCAGTATGTATTATTTCCAACAAGTCTGTTGCTCGCTCCATTGTTTCGGAGAACGAAGTCTTAGTCATCTTGCCCATGAGGCATGGTTCGCAAGCATCAAGTGATTCATAATCAAGTGATTCCAAAAGTCCATCAGCATGGAGTTTCTTCATGCGCTTTACACCAATATGACCCAAATGGCAGTGCCACAAATAAGTTGCACTATCATTATTAAACTTATATCTTTTGGCTTCAATGCTATGAACATGTGTATCACTACTATCAAGATTTAGTAAAAACAGACCACTCATCAATGGTGCATGACCATAAAAGATTTTATTCATATAAATAGAACAACCATTATTCTCTGATTTAAATGAATAACCATCTCGCATCAAACAAGATCCAGATATAATTTTCATGCTCAACGCTAGCACCAAATAACAATTATTTAGGTCTAATACTAATCCCGAAGGTAGATGTAGAGGTAGCGTGCCGACGGTGATCACATCGACTTTGGAACCATTTCCCACACGCATCGTCACCTCGTCCTTAGCCAATCTTCGCTTAATCCATAGCCCCTGTTTCGAGTTGCAGATGTTAGCAACTGAACCAGTATCAAATACCCAGGCGCTACTACGAGCATTAGTAAGGTACACATCAATAACATGTATATCAAATATACCTTTCACTTTGCCATCCTTCTTCTCCGCCAAATACTTGGGGCAATTCCGCTTCCGGTGACCAGTCCCTCTGCAGTAGAAGCACTCAGTCTCAGGCTTAGATCCAGACTTGGGCTTCTTCACTTGAGCAGCAACTTGCTTGCCGTTCTTCTTGAAATTCCTGTTCTTCCCTTTACCCTTTTTCTTGAAACCGGTGGTCTTGTTGACCATCAACACTTGATGCTCTTTCTTGATTTCTACCTCCGCAGCCTTTAGCATTGCGAAGAGCTCGGGAATCATCTTATCCATCCCTTGCATATTGTAGTTCATCACGAAGCTCTTGTAACTTGGTGGCAGTGATTGAAGAACTCTGTCAATGACACTATCATCAGGAAGATTAACTCCCAGCTAAGTCAAGTGGTTGTGGTACCCAGACATTCTGAGTATATGTTCACTGACAGAACTATTCTCCTCCATTTTGCAGCTGTAGAATTTATTGGAGACTTCATATCTCTCAATCCAGGCATTTTCTTGAAATATTAACTTTAACTCCTGGAACATCTCATATGCTCCATGACATTCAAAATGTTGTTGAAGTCCCGGTTTTAAGCCGTAAAGCATTGCACACTGAACTATCGAGTAGTCATCAGCTTTGCTCTGCCAGACGTTCATAACATCTGGTGTTGCTCCTGCAGCAGGTTTTTTACCTAGCGGTGCTTCCATGACGTAATTCCTGTATGCAGCAATGAGGATAATCCTCAAGTTACGGACCCAGTCCGTGTAGTTGCTACCATCATCTTTCAACTTAGCTTTGTCTAGGAACGCATGAAAATTCAACGGAACAACAGCACGGGCCATCTATCTACAACAACATAGACATGCACAATACTATCAGGTACTAAGTTCATGATAAATTAAAGTTCAATTAATCAAATTACTTAAGAACTCCCATTTAGATAGACATCCCTCTAATCATCTAAGTGATCACGTGATCCATATCAACTAAACCATGTCCGATCATCACGTGAGATGGAGTAGTTTTTAATGGTGAACATCACTATGTTGATCGTATCTACTATATGATTCACGCTCGACCTTTCGGTCTCAGTGTTCCGAGGCCATATCTGCATATGCTAGGATCGTCAAGTTTAACCGAGTATTCCGTGTGTGCAAAACTGGCTTGCAACCGTTGTATGTGAACGTAGAGCATATCACACCCGATCATTACGTGGTGTCTCGGCACGATGAACTGTAGCAACGATGCATTCTTAGGGAGAACACTTATACCTTGAATTAGTGAGAGATCATCTTATAATGCTACTATCGAACTAAGCAAAATAAGATGCATAAAGGATAAGCATCACATGCAATCAATATAAGTGATATGATATGGCCATCATCATCTTGTGCCTTTGTTCTCCATCTTCAAAGCACCATCATGATCACCATCATCACCGGCTTGACACCTTGATCTCCATCGAAGCATCGTTGTCATCTCGCCAACTATTGCTTCTACGACTATCGCTACTGCTTAGTGATGAAGTAAAGCAATTACATGGCGAATGCATTTCATACAATAAAGCGACAACCATATGGCTCCTGCCAGTTGCCGATAACTCTGTTACAAAAACATGATCATATCATACAATAAAATTTAGCATCATGTCTTTACCATATCACATCACAACAAGCCCTGCAAAAACAAGTTAGACGTCCTCTACTTTGTTGTTGCAAGTTTCATGTGGCTGCTACGGGCTGAGCAAGGACCGTTCTTACCTATGCATCAAAAACCACGACGCGGTATAGTGATTGATTTTTGATCTTCAGAAAGAACCCTGTTAATTGAATCCGATTCAACTAAAGTTGGAGAAACAGACACCCACTAGCCACCTGTGTGTGAAGCACATCGGTAGAACCAGTCTCGCGTAAGCATACGCGTAATGTCGGTCTGAGCCGCTTCATCCAACAATACCGCTGAATCAACAATCAACTAATGACGGCAAGCAATATGTATATACCCACGCCCACGACTCCTTTGTGTTCTACTCATGCATATAACATCTATGCATAGACCTGGCTCTGATGCCACTGTTGGGGAACGCAGTAATTTCAAAAATTTCCTACACACACGCAAGATCCATCTAGGTGATGCATAGCAATGAGAGGGGAGAGTGTTGTCTACGTACCCTCGTAGACCGTAAGAGGAAGAGTAATGACAACGTGGTTGATGTAGTCGTACGTCTTCACGATCCGACCGATCCTAGCACCGAAGGTACGTCACCTCCGCGATCTGCACACGTTCAACTCGGTGACGTCCCATGAACTCTAGATCCAGCTGAGTGTCAGGGAAGAGCTTTGTTAGCACGACGGCGTGATGACGGTGATGATGAAGTTACCGATGCAGGGCTTCACCTAAGCACTACAATGATATGACCGAGGTGGAATTCTGTGGAGGGGGGCACCACACACGGCTAAGAGATCAACTTGTGTGTCTATGGGGTGCCCCCTACTACCTCTTGAGCATGCGTTGGTTTTCCCTTGAAGATGAAAGGGTGATGGAGCAAAGTAGCGTAAGTATTTCCCTCAGTTTTTGAGAACCAAGGTATCAATCCAGTAGGAGGTAACACGCAAGTCCCTAGTACCTGCACAAACGAACAAGAACCTCGCAACCAATGCGATAAAGGGCTTGTCAGTCCCTTCACAGTCACTTATGAAAGTGAGATCTGATAGAGATAATAAGATAAATATTTTTGGTATTTTTATTGTATAGATTGGAAAATAAAGATTAAAAAATAAAAAACGATATAAATAGCAAGTAGATAGGAAAATAATATAATGGAAAATAGACCCGGGGGCCATAGGTTTCACGGGTGGCTTCTCTCAAGATAGCAAATTCTACGGTGGGTGAACAAATTATTGTGGAGAAATTGATAGAAAAGCGCATAGTTATGAGAATATAGGCATGATCATGTATATAGGCATCACGTCCGCGACAAGTAGACCGAAACGATTCTGCATCTACTACTATTACTCCACACATCGAGTGCTACCTAGCATGCATCTAGAGTATTAAGTTCATAAGAACAGAGTAACGCATTAGGCAAGATGACATGATGTAGAGGGATAAACTCAAGCAATATGATATAAACCCTATCTTTTTATCCTCGATAGCAACAATACAATACGTGCCTTGCTGCCCCTGCTGTCACTGGAAAAGGACACCGCAAGATTGAAGCCAAAGCTAAGCACTTCTCCCATTGGAAGAAAGATCAATCTAGTAGGCCAAACCAAACTGATAATTTTAAGAGACTTGCAAAGATATTAAATCATGCATAAAAGAATTCAGAGAAGAATCAAATATTGTTCATAGATAATCTTGATCATAAACCCACAATTCATCGGATCTCGACAAACACACCGCAAAAAGAATTACATCGAATAGATCTCTAGGAGAATTGAGGAGAATTTTGTATTGAGATCCAAAGAGAGAGAAGAAGCCATCTAACTAATAGCTATGGACCCGAAGGTCTGTGGTAAACTACTCACGCATCATCGGAGAGGCTACAGTGTTGATGTAGAAGCCCTCCGTGATCGATTCCCCCTCCGGCGGAGCGCCGGAGAAGGCCCCAAGATGGGATCTCACGGGTACGGAAGGTTGCGGGGGTGGAAATAGGATTTCGTGGTGCTCTCGGATGTTTTTATGGTATACGACTATATATAGGCAAAAGAAGTAGGTCGGCAAGCCACGAGGTGCCCACGAGGGTGGGGGCGCACGCTCCTACGTCGTGGCCGCCTAATTTCTTCCATGACGTCCACTCCAAGTCTCCTAGATTGTGTTTGTTCCAAAAATAACTCTCCCGAAGGTTTCATTCCGTTTGATATTCCTTTTTCGTGAAACACTGAAATAGGAAAAAAAAACAACAATTTCCACTGGGCCTTTGGTTTGTAGGTTAGTCCCAAAAATAATATAAAAAGGTATATTAAAGCCCATTAAACATCCAAAACAGATAATATAATAGCATGGAACAATCAAAAATTATAGATATGTTGGAGACGTATCAAGCATCCCCAAGCTTAATTCCTGCTCATCCTCGAGTAGGTAAATGATAAAACGGAATTTTTGATGTGGAATGCTACCTAGCATAATTCTCAATGTAATTTTCTTTATTGTGGCATGAATCAAGACAAAAGTTTGATATTGACATAAAAATAATAATACTTCAAGCATACTAACAAAGCAATCATGTCTTCTCAAAATAACATGGCCAAAGAAAGTTATCCCTACAAAATCATATAGTATGGCTATGCTCTATCTTCATCACACAAAGTATTTAATCATGCACATCCCCGATGACAAGCCAAGCAATTGTTTCATGCTTTTGATGTTCTCAAACTTTTTCAATCTTCACGCAATATATGAGCGTGAGCCATGGACATAGCACTATATGTGGAATAGAATGGTGGTTGTGGAGAAGACAAAAAAGGAGAAGATAGTCTCACATCAACTAGGCATATCAACGGGCTATGGAGATGCCCATCAATAGATATCAATGTGAGTGAGTAGGGATTTCCATGCAACGGATGTACTAGAGCTGTAAGTGTATGAAAGGTCAACAAAAGAAACTAAGTGGGTGTGCATCCAACTCGCTTGCTCACGAAGACCTAGGGCATTTTGAGGAAGCCCATCATTGGAATATACAAGTCAAGTTCTATGATGTAAAATTCCCACTAGTATATGAGAGTGACAACATAGGAGACTCTCCATCATGAAGATCATGGTGCTACTTTGACGCACAAGTGTGGTAAAAGGATAGTAACATTGTCCCTTCTCTCTTTTTCTCTCATCATTTTTTGGGCCCTTTCCTCTTTTTTTATGGCCTCTTTTTTTCTCTTTTTTTTATTTTCGTCCGGAGTCTATCCTGACTTGTGGGGAAATCATAGTCTCCATCATCCTTTCCTCACTTGGGACAATGCTCTAATAATGATGATCATCACACTTTTATTTACTTACAACTCAAAAATTACAACTCGGTACTAGAACAAAATATGACTCTATGTGAATGCCTCCGGCGGTGTACCGAGATATGCAATGAATCAAGAGTGACATGTATGAAAGAATTATAAAGGTGGCTTTGCCACAAATACAATGTCAACTACATGATCATGCAAAGCAATATGACAATGATGTAACGTGTCATAACAAACGGAACGGTGGTAAGTTGCATGGCAATATATCTCGGAATGGCTATGGAAATGCCATAATAGGTAGGTATGGTGGCTGTTTTGAGGAAGGTATATGGTGGGTGTATGGTACCAGCGAAAGTTGCACGGTACTAGAGAGGCTAGCAATGGTGGAAGGGTGAGAGTGCGTATAATCCATGGACTCAACATTAGTCATAAAGAACTCACCTACTTATTGTAAAAATCTATTAGTTATCGAAAAAGTACTACACGCATGCTTCTAGGGGGATAGATTGGTAGGAAAATACCATCGCTCGTCCCTGACCGCCACTCATAAGGAAGACAATCAATAAATAAATCATGTTCCGACTTCATCACATAAAGGTTCACCATACGTGCATACTACGGGAATCACAAACTTTAGAACAAGTATTTCTCAAATTCACAACTACTCAACTAGCATGACTCTAATATCACCATTTTCATATCTCAAAACAATCATCAAGTATCAAACTTCTTATAGTATTCAATGCACTTTTTATGAAAGTTTTTATTATACATCTCGGATGCCTATCATATTAGGACTAATTTTATAGCCAAAGCAAATTACCATGCTGTTCTAAAAGACTCTCAAAATAATATAAGTTAAGCATGAGAGATCAATAATTTCTATAAAATAAAATCACCACCGTGCTCTTAAAGATATAAGTGAAGCACTAGAGCAAAATTATCTAGCTCAAAAGATATAAGTGAAGCACATAGAGTATTCTAATACATTCCGATTCATGTGTGTCTCTCCAAAAGGTGTACAGAAAAGATGATTGTGGTAAACTAAAAAGCAAAGACTCAAATCATACAAGATGCTCCAAGCGAAACATATATCATGTGGTGAATAAAAATATAGCCTCAAGTAAAGTTACCGATGGACGAAGACGAAAGAGGGGATGCCTTCCAGGGCATCCCCAAGCTTAGGCTTTTGGTTGTACTTGAACTTTATCTTGGGGTGCCTTGGGCATCCCCAAGCTTAGGCTCTTGACACTCCTTATTCCAAAATCCATCAAATCTTTACCCAAAACTTGAAAACTTCACAACACAAAACTCAACAGAAGATCTCATGAGCTCCGTTAGTATAAGAAAACAAACCGCCACTTCAAGGTACTGTAATTAACTTATTCTTTATTTATATTGGTGTTAAACCTACTGTATTCCAACTTCTCTATGGTTTATACCCCCCGATACTAGCCATAGATTTATCAAAATAAGCAAACAACACACGAAAAACAGAATCTGTCAAAAACAGAACAGTCTATAGTAATCTGTAGGTTTTGAATACTTATGTAACCCCAAAAATTCTGAAATAAATTGGTGGACATGAGGAATTTGTCTATTAATTATATTAAAAAAGAATCAACCTAATTTCACTCTCGAGTAAAAAATGGAAGCTAATCTCGTGAGCGCTAAAGTTTCTGTTTTTTACAGCAAGATCGCAAAGACTTCCCCCAAGTCTTCCCAAAGGTTCTACTTGGCACAAAGACTAATTAAAAACATAAAACCACATCTAAACAGAAGCTAGATGAATTATTTATTACTAAACAGGAACAAAAAAAGGAATAAAAATAAAATTGGTTTGCCACCCAACAAGCGCTATCGTTTAACGCCCCTAGCTAGGCATTGATAATTTCAATGATGCTCACATGAAAGACAAGAATTGAAGCACAAAGAGAGCATCATGAAACACGTGACAAACACATCTAAGTCTAACATACTTCCTATGCATAGGCATCTTATAGGCAAACAAATTATCATAGCAAGTAAAAACTAGCATATGCAAGGAAGCGGAAAGAAACAATAGCAATCTCAACATAACGAGAGGTAATTTAGTGACACGAAAATTTCTAGAACCATATTTTCCTCTCTCATAATAATTACATGTAGGATCATAAGAAAATTCAACAAAATATCTATCACATAAAATATTTTTAACACGACCCACATGCATGCAAAGTTGACACTCTTCCAAAATAGTGGGATTAACATTAACTAAAGTCATGACCTCTCCAAACCCACTTTTATCAAAAACTTCATAAGATTGAACATTCTCCAAATATGTGGGATCTAAAGTTGACACTCTTCCAAACCCACTTTCAATATTATTGCAGATACCATTATCAATCTCATATTCATCATGGGGCTTAAATAAATTTTCAAGATCAAAAGAAGAAGCACCCCAATCATGATCATTGCAACAAATAGTAGTCATAGCAAAACTAGCATCCCCAAGCTTGAGGTTTTGCATATCATTATCACAATTGACATTAAGAGAATTTATAATAACATCATTGCAATCATGATTTTCATCGAAGTAACTATCAAGTATGGGTGCAATAGCAACGATCTTATGTTTAACATAAGGAACTATAGCAAACTCATCTTCATAAATATTGGCATCATGGCCACAAGAATAGCAAGCATCATGTTCATCAAGGGATATTTCAATCAAATCATCAGAATCATAATTATCTATAGATTCATGCATATCATTATTTTCTTCCCAAGCAACGGTCATTCTTTCAAAAAATTCTTTGACATAGACATTATGAGCATAGTTTTCATAGCAATATTTAAGTATGTCAAAAATTTCAGATTCGTAGAGAGTAATATCATACTTTTCAATCAAGGAAGCAACTTCATAAGAACCCTTAAAAGCAACAAATTCTTCAATTTGTTTGATATTGTAGTAACTATAAACACCCTTTACATAAGAAGATAAGATTTGATTATCATTGACGGAGTAATTGACCACGGGTACCCCGAAGACGGCAAGACAATATTTCAAAACATCGGGGCTAGCAAAGCCCCTCAGTCCGATTGCCCGGCTGCTCCTACCGGCTTCCCGTCCGACTGCTCTGCCCAGCCGGCTGCCGGCTGCTGACTGCAACGACCAGCCGGCTACCGACTGCAGCCCCAAGCGACATCGACAAGACACCGACGAGACAATCGTACCTGAGCACTATTCACGTGTCATCTCAGCCATCTTGTATAGTGTCACTTGTCCCCTGGCACTATTTATGAAGTGACCCAGGAGACAAGGATGACATGCACCATGCCTTACCCATGCCCACTACCAAGCTTACATCCTAAGCTACCCTCTCCTATATAAAGGGGCATCCATCCATCCATCCATCCAGGGGATGGACTCTCACGCACACACACAAGCAACTAGCTAGCAAGCTAGCTATCCATCCATCCACATGAGCACACATGCTCACGGCATGAGCATGGCCGGCCACTAGCATGCCTCATATAGGCATATACAAAGCCAGATGCCTATGGCACTGAGCTCAGATACAGCTCCAGGAGCGCTCTGTACTAGATATACCAGATACACTCAGACATGCAGCAGTAGGAGTATTATCTCTCTGGAGAGCTCCGAAGCTGGGTAAACCACCGCGTGCTACTCGCATACCCGCTCCCGGGCCTATCAGCAGCAGTCTTACCCTCACACTAAGCCCTTGTGGCATCTGTCGACTCGCAAGCCCCCCGTGAGAATACCACGACAGTTGGCGCCCACCGTGGCGTGGTACTACTACTACGCTACCACGCTGCTGCTGATTTCACAGTCCGAGCAGGACCATCTTCGTCATCTCCGCCGCGGCGTCGCCCCTTCTCTCCGGTAGCGCTCGGAGGCTCGATTTCGACCCGCCCCAGAGCGACCGCGCGGGACGGCACGTCATCGTCGTCGGCCTCGCCGCCTTCGTCATCACCACCGTTGCGACGCCGGCCGCCCGTCCGCGCGCGGTGCCTTGCTTCGGTCGGCCGCATCCATCCACGCACTCCCTCCGCGTTGTGCCTTGCTCTGGCCGAAACACGTGTTCACTCCTCCACATAGCATCTATGCAACCTAGCTAGATGAAAGTCAACAATGGTCAAACCATTAGTCAGCACGCATCAAACCATAGCCATACACTACCCATACACCATATATATATTAGTCAGAGACTACCCAGACAATCTCCAGGAAATATGATGGTCTCTTGCACCAACGCTGCTATACTCACTAGCTACGGCCGTGGCCTAGTCAAACGCACGCACCGGCCGCATGCGTGTTGGTCATGTGCGGGACTGCACATGCGCGCATAGCCGGCTGCTTGGCCAGCCTTGGCCGGCTTCCCACCCCGGCGTATATTGGGTGAGGCCACCCGGCTCCGACCTCGTCCGACTGTGCCCTGCTTCAGCTGTTGCTCCGCGGCCTGGCTGCTGTGCCGTCCGCCTAGCTTCGGTCCCGCTGGCTGCACCTTACCTATCGCGCGCCCAGCCTGCTGTGCTCCTTGTGCGGCAGCCGGCTGCTTCATTCGCGCGCGCATGCTGTCTTGGCCGGCTGTCCGCGTCCGCGTGCTTCCGCGTCACACGTCTGGCGACGGGCCTGGACGCTGTGCCCCTCTGCCTGCGTGCTAGCTCGCCCAGACTGCCTCCCACGCCTCACTCCATCCTCCCGCGCTCGCGCTGGCCGATTCCGCGCCCGGTCGCCTCCCGCACGCATGCGCACCCGCGGCCGGCCTCCCGTCAGTGCCCCGAGCCCGCGCAGGCCGGCTCCCGCTCTGGCCTCCACCACGCTCGGCCGCGCCGGCTCCGCCCGCTCCACTCCGGGCCCATCGCTCCTCCGAGCCGCCTCCCGCGCGCCGAGCTCGCCGTTCTCCGCGCTGGGTCCTCCCCATGCCGGCTTCACCGCTCGAACTCTTGCGTTCGCCCGCGGTTTGCCGCGTCCGGCTTTCGGACTCTGCGTACGGCTGCGTCTGCCTTGCCTAGCACCCGGCCGCCGGCTCCTGCGTCCGCCTTGCCTCACACCCAGCCGCCGGTTCCTGCGTCCGCCTGCCCCGCACCCAGCCTCCGGCTCCTGTGGCCGCTCGCCTCCAGCCCGCGCGCCGCCTCCTATCGCCCCGCTCATCGGAAGCCGGCCGCCCGTGAGGTCGGCTGGGACTAAAATAGGAAGTGGCCAGGAGCGAGAAAAGTCAGTGGCCGGCTGGCCGCCCAGTTAAAAAGAAAAAAGACAAACAGAAAAAAAGAGAGAAATGAGAGAGATGTGCGTTCGACTGCACGCGGCCGGCTGGAATTGGCGTCCGACTGCCAGATGTGCGTCCGACTGCCCATATCAGGCTAAAAAATTGTGTCTAACTGCCAGATATGTGTCCGACCACCTGCTGTAAAGAAGGTGTTGACCGCCTGCAAAGAGTCCGGCTGCTGAGTCGGAGTCCGGCTGTCCAGTCAGATGAAAAAGAAATGTCCGTCCGGTTGAGCCCACAGCCGGACAAAAAGAAAAAAAGAATCAACTTCAACAAAGAAGACAAAGTAGTTGCCAGAAGATCCGGCCCGACTGCTCATCAGTCGGCCCAGATCACGGGGGCTACACCCAACGGGTGCGCTGATGCGCCCCCGCGAAGAAGAAGATAAAGTAGTCGCCGGGAGATCCGGCCCGACTGCTCAGCAGTCGGCCCGAATCTCGGGGGCTACACCCAGCGGGTGCGCTGGCGTGCCCCCGCGAAGATTGCAGACAAGAGAAGAGTTTTGTCCGGCTGCCAGCAGCCGGCAAAAGAGAGAGAGAGAGAGAGAGAGAGAGAGAGAGAGAGAGAGAGAGAGAGAGAGAAGAAAAAGGCGCTGCAGACGCCTCGCCGCCTGGCCGGTCGAGCCTGACCTGCCGGGACCCCCCTTCGAGCACCCGGAGGCCCGAAAGCTACACCCAGCGGGTGCGCCGGCGCGCTCCGCGAGCGCCGAGCCGTGCTGGCTGTCTCCGGCAAACTCCGCCTCGCCTACACAAAAATCAATGTGAGCTCCTGACCCGCATATTTTTGCACCGCAAGAGTATGGATAACCCCGAGCGATGCCCGCGGGCTATCTCCGCATTTCATTACAGTTGCATCATTGTTCACCCCGGTGCCAGCTAGAGTTGGCCTGGGGGCTGGCCGCTTGGCCTGAGACGTTAGTTCCTGCAGACGGCTTAGTAGCGTGCGTGATACCAAAGGCCCACTCTTAGTCACAGACCGCAGAGCGGCTGTCCGGCTAGCAAGAGTGAACGCTGGAGGCCACCCACGCGAAAAACGTCCGGGAAGAAAAACGGTTCGGGCGACCCGGTCGTTTCCTTTATGAGTATCTGCTCAGATTAAATCCGCTCCCAGACTCTGAGTACTGTACACTCCGCTTCACGGCCCACTCTCAGCCACAGACCGCAGAGCGGCTGTGCGGCGAGCGAGAGCACAAGCCAAAAATCGGAGGGAACATGAAAAAGATTGAAGGGGGCTCGGACGAAACCGAGTCGGCACCCTCCGCATAAAACTTGCAATGCTATAAGCAAACATTTGATATATCTACGTGGACTAACTTTATCTTTTTTCATGATCATTTCCATGAACACTCGCCAAAAAACCTCCGCCCAACTTTGCCAAGTTGCCCGGAGGCTTGGGGGCTACTGACGGAGTAATTGACCATGGGTACCCCGAAGACGGCAAGACAATATTTCAAGACATCGGGGCTAGCAAAGCCCCTCAGTCCGACTGCCCGGCTGCTCCTGCCGGCTTCCCGTCCGACTGCTCTACCCGGCCGGCTGCCGACTGCTAACTGCAACGACCAGCCGACTGCCGACTACAGCCCAAAGCGACATCGACAAGACACCGACGAGACAATCGTACCCGAGCACTATTCACGTGTCATCTCAGCCATCATGTATAGTGTCACTTGTCCCCTGGCACTATTTATGAAGTGACCCAGGGGTCAAGGATGACATGCACCATGCCTTACCCATGCCCACTACCAAGCTTACATCCTAAGCTACCCTCTCCTATATAAAGGGGCATCCATCCATCCTTCCAGGGGATGGACTCTCACGCACACACACAAGCAACTAGCTAGCAAGCTAGCTAGCTATCCATCCATCCACATGAGCACACATGCTCACGGCCATGAGCATGGCCGGCCACTAGCATGCCTTGTATAGGCATATACAAAGCCAGATGCCTATGGCACTGAGCTCAGATACAGCTTCAGGAGCGCTCTGTACTAGATATACCAGATACACTCAGACATGCAGCAGTAGGAGTATTATCTCTCTGGAGAGCTCCGAAGCTGGGTAAACCACCGCGTGCTACTCGCATACCCGCTCCCGGGCCTATCAGCAGCAGTCTTACCCTCACACTAAGCCCTTGTGGCATTTGTCGACTCGCAAGCCCCCCGTGAGAATACCACGACAATCATTAAACTCACATAGGTAGGGGAGGTGTTTTTTAGGGTTCTTAGAGCAACAAGTAAAATCATAAATTTCACAAAGATTCCAAGCATAACACAGGAATTTGTTTATTTGATCCCATAAGAGTCCCCCTTTTTTAGAAAAATGGTGACGCATAAAATGAGCATGCTCATCTAAAGATTCCCATCAACTAGGCTAGTTGGGGTTTCAGCACGAGCACATAAGCATCAAAGATGATCCAAGTAGAACACTTTAAGTGGATCCATATCAATAGATTTTTAGCAAGCAAAGATGCAAGCAAATAAAAGGCACACGGAAACACAAACAAAGATACATACGGGAAGAAGGCAAAGAAAAGGCAAAGGTGAAGTGGCGGAGAGGAAAACGAGAGGCAAATGGAAAATAATGTAATGCGAGGGATAAGAGTTTGTGATGGGTACTTGGTATGTCTTGAATTGTGCATAGATCTCCCCGCAACGGTGCCAGAAATCCTTCTTGCTACCTCTTGAGCATGCGTTGGTTTTCCCTTGAGGAGGAAAGGGTGATGCAGTAAAGTAGCGTAAGTATTTCCCTTAGTTTTTGAGAACCAAGGTATCAATCTAGTAGGAGGTAACACGCAAGTCCCTAGTACCCGCACAAACAAACAAGAACCACGCAACCAACGTGATAAAGGGGTTGTCAATCCCTTCATGGTCACTTACGAAAGTGAGATCTGATAGAGATAATAAGATAAATATTTTTGGTATTTTTATTGTATAGATTGGAAAATAAAGATTGCAAAATAAACAACGATAGAAATAGCATGTAGATAGGAAAATAATATAATGTAAAATAGATCCGGGGCCATAGGTTTCACTAGTGGCTTCTCTCAAGATAGCAAATTCTACGGTGGCTGACCAAATTACTGTCGAGCAATTGATAGAAAAGCGCATAGTTATGAGAATATCTAGGCATGATCATGTACATAGGCATCACGTTCGCGACAAGTAGACCGAAACGATTCTGCATCTACTACTATTACTCCACACATCGACCTCTATCCAGCATGCATCTAGAGTATTAAGTTCATAAGAACAGAGTAATGCATTAGGCAAGATGACATGATGTAGAGGGATAAACTCAAGCAATATGGTATAAACCCCATCTTTTTATCCTCGATGGCAACAATACAATACTTACCTTGCTGCCCCTGCTGTCACTGGGAAAGGACACCGCAAGATTGAACCCAAAGCTAAGCACTTCTCCCATTGCAAGAAAGATCAATTTAGTAGGCCAAACCAAACTGATAATTCGAAGAGACTTGCAAAGATATTAAATCATGCATAAAAGAATTCAGAGAAGAATCAAATATTGTTCATAGATAATCCTGATCATAAACCCACAATTCATCGGATCTCAACAAACACACCGCAAAAAGAATTACATCGAATATATATACAAGAGAATCAAGGAGAACTTTGTATTGAGATCCAAAGAGAGAGAATAAGCCATCTAGCTAATAACTATGGACCCGAAGGTTTGTGTAAACTACTCACACATCATCGGAGAGGCTATGGTGTTGATGTAGAAGCCCTCCGTGATCGATTCCCCCTCCGGCGGAGCGCCGAAAAAGGCCCCAAGATGGGATCTCATGGGTACAGAAGGTTGCGCCGATGGAAATAGGGTTTCGTGGTGCTGTCGGATGTTTTCGGGGTATATGAGTATATATATAGGCGAAAGAAGTAGGTCGGCGGAGCCACGAGGGGCCCACAAGGGTGGGGGGCGCGCCCTCCTACCTCGTGGCCGCCTCGTTTCTTCCTTGACGTCCACTCCAAGTCTCCTGGATTGTGTTTGTTCCAAAAATAACTCTCCCAAAGGTTTCATTCCGTTTGGATTCCGTTTGATATTCCTTTTCTGCGAAACACTGAAATAGGCAATAAAACAGCAATTTGCACTCGGCCTTTGGTTAGTAGGTTAGTCCCAAAAATAATATAAAAAGGTATATTAAAGCCCATTAAACATCCAAAATAGATAATACAATAGCATGGAACAATCAAAAATCATATATACATTGGAGACGTATCACCCCCTCCCCCGTATATAAAGGAGTGGAGGAGGGGAGGGCCGGCCCTCTCTATGGCGCGCCCTACTCCCACCGGGAGTAGGATTCCCCCTTTCCCTAGTAGGAGTAGGAGAGAAGGAAGGAAGGGGGGGTGTCCCCCACCCAATTCGGATTGGGCTAGGGGGGGCGCGCCCTCCACCTTTCTCTTCCTCTCCTCCTTTCCACTAAGGCCCACTAAGGCCCATATACTCCCCGGGGGGTTCCGATAACCCCCCGATACTCTGGTAAATGCCCGAACTCACCCGGAACCATTCCGATCTCCAAACATAGGCTTCCAATATATCGATCTTTATGTCTCGACCATTTCGAGACTCCTCGTCATGCTCGTGATCACATCCGGGACTCCGAACAGCCTTCGGTACATCAAAACACATAATCTCATAATACCGATCGTCACCGAATGTTAAGCGTGCGGACCCTACGGGTTCGAGAACTATGTAGACATGACCGAGACTCATCTCCAGTCAATAACCAATAGCGGAACCTGGATGCTCATATTGGTTCCTACATATTCTACGAAGATCTTTATCGGTCAAACCGCATAACAACATACGTTGTTCCCTTTGTCATCGGTATGTTACTTGCCCGAGATTCGATCGTCGGTATCTCAATACCTAGTTCAATATCGTTACCAGCAAGTCCCTTTACTCGTTCCGTAATGCAACATCCCGTAACTAACTCATTAGTCACATTGCTTGCGAGGCTTATAGTGATGTGCGTTACCGAGAGGGCCCAGAGATACCTCTTTGATACACGGAGTGACAAATCCTAATCTCGATCTATGCCAACTCAACAAACACAATCGGAGACACCTGTAGAGCATCTTTACAGTCACCTAGTTACGTTGTGACATTTGATAGCACACTAAGTGTTTCTCCGGTCTTCGGGAGTTACATAATCTCATAGTAATAGGAACATGTATAAGTTATGGAGAAAGCAATAGCAGTAAACTAAACGATCATCGTGCTAAGCTAACGGATGGCTCAAGTCAATCACATCATTCTCTAATAATGTGACCCCGTTCATAAAATGACAACTCTTTGTCCATGGTTGGAAACTTAACCATCTTTGATTAACGAGCTAGTCAAGTAGAGGCATACTAGTGACACTCTATTTTTCTATGTATTCACACATGTACAAAGTTTCTGGTTATTAAGGAAATATAAGGAAATATAAGGAATAATAAACATTTATCATGATATAAGGAAATATAAATAACAACTTTATTATTGCCTCTAGGGCATATTTCCTTCAAACAAGACCACTAGTTTCAAGAAGAAGGGCAAAGGGAAGAAGGGGAACTTCAAGAAGAACAGCAAGCAAGTTGCTGCTCAAGTGAAGAAGCCCAAGTCTGGACCTAAGCCTGAGACTGAGTGCTTCTACTGCAAAGGGACTGGTCACTCGAAGCGGAACTGCCCCGAGTATTTGGCGGGTAAGAAGGATGGCAAAGTGAATGGTATATTTGAGATTCATGTTATTGATGTGTACCTTACTAATGCTCGCAGTAGCGCCTAGGTATTTGATACTGGTTCTATTGCTAATATTTGCAACTCGAAACAGGGGCTACGATTAAGCGAAGATTGGCTAAGGACGAGGTGACGATGCGCATGGGAAATGATTCCAAAGTCGATGTGATCACCGTCGGCATGCTACCTCTACATCTACCTTCGGGATTAGCTTTAGACCTGAATAATTTTTATTTGGTGCAAGCGTTAAGCATGAACATTATATATGGATATTGGTTGAATAGTGGTTGTTCTATTTATATGAGTAATATATTTTATGGTCATGCACCCTTGATGAGTGGTCTATTTTTACTAAATCTTGATAGTAGTGATACACATATTCATAGTATTAAAGCCAAAAGATATAAGTTCAATAATGATAGTGCAACTTATTTGTGGCACTGCCGTTTAGGTCATATTGGTGTAAAGCACATGAAGAAACTCCATGTTGATGGGCTTTTGGAATCACTTGATGCTTGCGAACCATGCCTCATGGGCAAGATGACTAAGACTCCATTCTCCGAAACAATGGCGCGAGCAACGGACTTATTGGAAATAATACATACTAATGTATGCGGTCCAATGAGTGTTGATGATCGTGGCGTGTATCGTTATTTTCTGACATTCACAGATGATTTGAGCAGATATGAGTATATCTACTTGATGAAACATAGGTCTGAAACATTTGAAAAGTTCAAAGAATTTTAGAGTGAAGTGGAAAATCATCGTAACAAGAAAATAAAGTTTCTACGATCTGATTGTGGAGGAGAATATTTGAGTTATGAGTTTGGTCTTCATTTGAAACAATGCGGAATAGTTTCGCAACTCATGCCACCTGGAACACCACAACGTAATGGTGTGTCCGAACGTCGTAACCGCACTTTATTAGATATGGTGTGATCTATGATGTCTCTTACTGATTTATCGCTATCATTTTGGGGTTATGCTTTAAAGACGGCTGCATTCACGTTAAATAGGGCACCATCGAAATCCGTTGAGACGACACCATATGAACTGTGGTTTGGCAAGAACCCCAAGTTGTCCTTTCTTAAAGTTTGGGGCTGCGATGCTTATGTAAAAAAGCTTCAACCTGATAAGCTCGAACCCAAATCGGAGAAATGTGTCTTCATAGGATACCCAAAGGAGACTATTGGGTACACCTTCTATCACAGATCCGAAGGCAAGATATTCGTTGCTAAGAATGGATTCTTTCTAGAGAAGGAGTTTCTCTCGAAATAAGTGAGTGGGAGAAAAGTAGAACTTGATGAGGTAATTGTACATGCTTCCTTATTGGAAAGTAGTTCATCAAAGAAATCAGTTCTAGTGATTCCTACACCAGTAAGTGAGGAAGCTAATGATGATCATCATGAAACTTCTGATCAAGTTACTACCGAACCTTGTAGGTCAGCCGGAGTAAGATCTGCACCAGAGTGGTACGGTAATCCTGTTCTACAAGTCATGTTACTTGACCATGACGAACCTACGAACTATGAGGAAGCGATGATGAGCCCAGATTCCACAAAATGGCTTGAGGCCATGAAATCTGAGATGGGATCCATGTATGAGAACAAAGTGTGGACTTTGGTTGACTTGCCGATGATCGGCAAGCCATAGAGAATAAATGGATCTTCAAGAAGAAGACTGACGCTGACGGTAATGTTACTATCTACAAAGCTCGACTTGTCGTGAAAGGTTTTCGACAAGTTCAAGGAGTTGACTACGATGA
Source organism: Triticum urartu (assembly GCF_003073215.2). NCBI lineage: Eukaryota > Viridiplantae > Streptophyta > Magnoliopsida > Poales > Poaceae > Triticum > Triticum urartu. The sequence continues at coordinate 482,227,884 of NC_053023.1, forward strand.
GACCTTCTCACCCGTAGCGATGCTTAAGTCCGTCCCAATCATGTTTGCGATTACCGCATTTTGTGATTATGAAATTTGGCAAATGGATGTCAAAACTGCATTCCTTAATGGATATCTTAAAGAAGAGTTGTATATGATGCAACCACAAGGTTTTGCCGATCCAAAAGGTGCTAACAAAGTGTGTAAGCTCCAGCGATCCATTTATGGACTGGTGCAAGCATCTCGGAGTTGGAATATACGCTTTGATGGTGTGATCAAAGCATATGGTTTTATACAGACTTTTGGAGAAGCCTGTATTTATAAGAAAGTGAGTGGGAGCTCTGTAGCATTTCTGATATTATATGTGGATGACATATTGTTAATCGAAATGATACTGAATTTCTGAATAGCATAAAGGATACTTGAATAAGAATTTTTTTCAATGAAATACCTCGGTGAAGATACTTATATATTGGGCATCAAGATCTATAGAGATAGATCAAGACGCTTAATTGGACTTTCACAATGCACATACCTTGATAAAGTTTTGATGAAGTTCAAAATGGATCAAGCAAAGAAAGGGTTCTTATCTGTGTTACAAGGTGTGAAGTTGAGTCAGACTCAATGTCCGACCACTGCAGAAGATAGAGAGAAAATGAAAGTGATTCCCTATGCTTCAGCCATATGTTCTATCATGTATGCAATGTTGTGTATCAGACCTGATGTGTGCCTTGCTATTCGTTTAGCAGGGAGGTACCAAAGTAATCTAGGAGTGGATCGCTGGACAGCGGTCAAGAACATCCTGAAATACCTGAAAAGGACTAAGGATATGTTTCTCGTTTATGGAGGTGACAAAGAGCTCATCGTAAACGGTTACGTCGATGCAAGCTTTGACACTGATCCGGATGACTCTAAGTCTGTAACATCCCAAATTTTCAATTTGGAATGTTATACATAGGTCATTCATGCATATCATATTTTATTGCATTTTGCTTTGCGATCCTCGAAAATTCTAAGCAACTCAAGGACCATGGAGAGAGTTGGGGATTTCACTGTTTTCATATTTGAATTTTCTCAAATATCGAAACAAGGATCATTTTGGTTTTAATTATTTTTCCCCTCCGAAAATATTTCATATTAAAATTATATGAGAGGCGATAATGTGACTTCTCCAATATAAATGAAATACTGGAGGAAAATAGTAAAATCAAATAAATAATTTTATTTGGATTTTATTGCCATATTATTTGAATTAGAAAAAATATGCATTTTTTCTAAATTGCATTTTAGGCCAAGAAAATGTTCACTAAGTTCTAAATATTCTATTTAGACGGTGAAAATTGTTTTTGGCATTTTAGATTTTTTTAAATATTTATTAGGATATTTCTCGGCGGAATCTGTTTTAAAAAAATCCCGGACCGCACTGGGCCGCAGCCCAGCCGGCCCGTTTCCCCGCATTACCTCCCTCGCGCCGAGGCAGAGTCCAAGCCGGACTCCACCTCGGGACGACCCCCTCCCCAAGCCACGCCGCCACCTTCCTATATATAGCCCCCCCCCCCGCCGCCTCTCACCATCGTTGCCGCCGCCAACAGCAGCAGCAGCGCCCACAAGCCGTGTAGCGACCTGACCCGAATGGATCAAGTCTCTGTGCTTAAGTGTCATCCCTGGATCGGTATGCTGACACACACAGTACTCGAAGGATTTATAACAGAGGTAAATCACATGTATAAAGTAACGTAAATACTATTACCTCAATCCATATAGCGGAAGCAACAAGGTTGTGGATTCCCATCAACACCAACAGCAAAGTTGAGTGTAGAAATAGTAACCCTAACGTATCACTTACTCGTCGTAAGAAACCTGCAACACGAGACGTTGCAGCCCGAAACGGGTCAGTACATTGAATGTACTGGCAAATTCACACCATAGAGAAAATGATGAACAATGGCTATCACTATATGCATATATGGCTGGTGGAAAAGCTCTATGGTTATAATGTTTTTGCGAAAAGCCAATTTTTCCCTACTGCAAAGGAATAAATTTTATTTAACTATCATGGTGGTTGTTGAACATTGAGAATGGTTGACAGCATTCTCAATCCCAATTAAGTAACATCATTAAACCCAACAATATTCATTTAAAGTAACATGATGAGATCAACAGGATAATCCAAAAACTAGATACTCAAGATGTCCATAACTGGGGACACGGCTAATCATGATTAGTTTATACACTCTGCAGAGGTTTGCGCACTTTTCCCCACAAGACTCGATCGCCTTCGTTTGATTTCTCGCACTACATGGTGTTTGAGAAACGGATGACCGAGACATAGTCTTTCAGAAGCGTTTGCACCTTACGATGGGTAGACCGTACCACCTACAACCCCTACAGCTGCTAGTCTACCACTGTAAGAGTTCACACGACTTAGTCAACTATGCTAGAGCCCATAATAGCTTGTGGCTGCACACGGAAGTTTCTAGTATGAATAATCTCATGATCCCTTTGAGCCTGGGTGGTGGTCCAAAAGAAAAACAGGCAAGTCCTGGAAACCCCAGGTGCCTTAATCCACCCAGATGTGTGTTTAAGTTGCCACCTTAGATAAACCATTAATTATCAATCTCACATCTGTCATGGATTTCACTCACCCAATCCACGTCTACTAGCATAGCATGGCATAATAAGAAAACGTAGAAGTAACTCCCAAAGGTTTGATAATAAACAGGTAATAGGTACTACCTCATCTACTTCCCATCCCACAAGTTAATTAGATCCTAATCATGCAATGTGTGAGGATTGATCTAATGCAATAAAACTGGGTTGTAGAAAAGGTATGATCAAAGTGTGAACTTGCCTGCAATGTTGATGAAGATGATTCGCACTCAAAAATCTTGATAGCTCTACTCGTCACACTCCGGTCAATCTATCGTAAGCAAGCAATAGTAATCACACATAAGCAATCACTCAAAAGATCGGGAAAAACGAAGAAAACAAATCAAAAAACATCGAAACCAAGCAAACAATTTCTAACAGTACCAAAATTATATGAAGTTGGCCTTATTAGAATGTTTAGGTCAAGCGCTTCGATTTGCAAAAAGAATCAACTCAAACGGAGCTACGAAACTCAAGTTATGATCAAAGGAAGTTTGAATTCAAATCTGATCTAATTCAAATTTTAAACTTTTCAAAAACATGTTTAAGTTGTTTATCCGGATAGAGGAGATCATAACGAAGACGTGGGCGTTGGTTTCGTTGGATTTGGACTAACGAGTAAAAAGTAATGATTGTTTGAAGTTCAGGGACTAAACTATAGAGAAAAATCCTCACATATAGGTCCCTGGCCGGAAATAAAACAGAAAAAGAAAAAATACTAATTTACGAACGTTCACTCCTGAACCCTAAACTATGAACTCGTTCGCTCCAGAGGCTAAACCAGCGAACGTTCTCTAAATATACTAATCGGGGTTTTAAAAGAAAAACCGAAAAACCTAAAAAAAACTGGACCAGGCGGTTCTTACCGGTTCGATCGATTTGTGCGGTTTTTGGCATGAAAACCGATGGCGGCGCCGATGAACTCCGACGAGCGAGGCGAGGCAACTCCGGCGAGCGCGGCGGGGCAGGGTGGCGCGGGGCGGCGGCGGCGAGCAGCAGAGGCGGAGCGGCGAGGCGAGACGGCGCGCGGCGAGGCAGCAGCAGCGGCGAGCTCCAGCGGCGCGGGCGGCGTGATGCGGTGGCGCGGCGCGAGATGCGGCGCGGGGCGGCGTGGAGGGAGAGGCAGCGGCGGCCTATTTATTGGGCGGGGCGGAGCGCCTTGGGCGAGGGGGCAACGGTGCCCGACCTTGGCACGGACGCCGAGGTCGGTGGCGGCAGTCGTGGCGGCGGCGGTCTCCCGCTCGGGTGGAGGGAGGCGGCTGGGGAGCTGGGCTGGGCCGCGGCCTGGCAGGAGCTGGGCCGGCCCAGTCGATGAGTGATTTTTTTAAAAAACATTTTTTTCAGAGAACTAAAATAATAAAAACAAAATAACTAAAAATATTATATAGGCATATAATATATCAAAATTTTCAGAAAAACATTATCTACAACGTGGACATTTTAGTAAAGTCAAATAAGATCCACACAAAATCAAATAAATTAAAGAGTGCTACTGCTCTATTAAAATTCAACAAAAATCATTTTGAAAATACCAAAATGATTTCAAATTAATTTTTCTCCAATTTTCTAATGTAGGGAATCATGTTACCCTAATTTCCATATATTTTATTTTTGGAGAAAAATAATTTGAATAAAACTCAAATAAATCCAAATTGAAAATTAATTCCAAAAGGACTTGAAATTGAACCTTTGAAACTCCCAACTCATATTTCATAATTTGAAGAAGTCATTTTATCTTCTCTTGTGAAAATCATTGAGTTGCATAAAGTTTCTGAATTGGAAAATATTTCCAAATGGAATTCAAATATTTTCAACACCCCATGTCATTTAAATAAATGGAAGAAGTCATGTCATCTTCTCTCCGGGGTTTTGTGTTTGAAAAGAATTTGAATTCATGGAGATCAGAAAGCAAATATGAAAGTTTGGGAAAGTCCTTTTATTCACTCTCATTTAACTTTCAAAAGTTTCTAATTCACTCACTTTCAGACAATCAATCAATTCTATCTATTTATTATAACATTCCAAAATTTAGAATTTTGGGATGTTACAAACCTACCACCCTTAAAATGAATCTCGTCCTCGAGATTCGGAGAGGCTAGAAGGAAATAGGTTAGGGTTTGGGGGTCTCCTCAAAATCCATCGATCATCACAGAGGGTCTGGGGTGCTACCACCCTTAGAAGCATGGTTACGGTTCTATCAAAACTCATATACTCCATCCTTATTCTTGACAGTGTCGGTCTTCTTAGATCTTCAGGATAATTCCTTATCCGGGCTCTTCCGGTAGTGGCATAACCTTACCACAATTTTTTATCCTTTCATCTTGGTATGGTTTTTCCGAGATTGGATCTTCTTAGCTGACGGGTCTGGCGCCATTAATAAACAACTATCGATATCTCATGGTGGTCAACAATTTATGGTTTCTCCTGCAGGAAATGGGTCTGGGTTGATCCTCACCGTATAACCTACGGTTGGCAAAAGCTGCTTTGTACAAGGTAAAAATACCTATACCATTCTAAGGCTTAAACAAGGTTTAATATCGCCGTCTCTCTACTATAGGTAAGTCACTCAGATTTACCATCCCATATGGCAAGGCGAATAATAAGAGTAAGTCAGTATGGTGATCAATCCATCCCGCACCCAAATCATTACCTTGTATACGATTTAGCGAATCTCGCATTGTAACACTCGGTCATCCTCACAAGCATTGCAGAATTTCTCTTGTCGACGAACCAAGTTCGGATAATCCATTGATTCTGCAAGCCAGACAAACATCTATCGTTCCTTCACAACTCTCAGGTTTTGCGTAAACTCCTATAAAATCGTCTGTCGACAAAGGTATATCCACTTCCAGGGTTTTTCCTTCAGCAAGAATGTGCTTGCTTCTTGGCAGGTCCTGGGGCCTGTGGGTTATGGCACACCTCATCACTTTGTAGTCCTTGATCTTATCATCGGGCAACTTATCGTTATTCCAACTTCCAACTTCCTAGTATTCTTAAATCCATCCAATTGTAGTATCTTCTTCCTTCTATTGGCACCAAACCAAGACGTGAGTACTCAGACTTGTCATGGGGTTGCCATTGCTCCATATTACCAACATCATACCTCCTTTATATCCAATAGTACTTCATCTCTTCATCCTCGTGGGATATCCCACATACCGAGGTAAAAACTTATACTTATGAAGTCCATACTCTACTTTGGGGAACATCATTATCCTTTCTAGGGTCAAGCGTCCTTACAGGGGAATATTGGCCATCTCTGCATGGCACTTCTTCAACTGGGAACCGTGAAACACATCCTGAACTCCTGACAGTCCTTCGGGTAACTCCAACTTGTAGGCCACTTCTCTCATATGCTCCAAAACTCGGTATGGTCCTACAAATCTCGGGGCTAACTTTACCTTAACTCCAATTCGTTTAACTCCTCGCAGAGGGAACACATGAAGACATGCTCTGTCTCCAATTTCATAGACTACCTCCTTGCATTTTTTTGTCTGCATAACTCTTCTGCCTGGACTGAACTACCTTCAGTCTATCTCGAATCAACTTAACATTCTCTTCTGACTCCTTGCTCACATTTTGTCTAAACAACTGACGGTCACCAACTTCATCTCACATACTCTGGGGGTATTACACATATCGAGACAAAACTCATATTCATTTTGTCCGAAATCCACTAAGTGGAGTATCCTTATCTTTTCTAGGGGTCAAGGGTTCTTACAAGGTACTACCACCCTTGAAATGCACAAATCTTCCATAGACCATATTTCTCATATCCTCAAAAATGGTCAAAATTCTTCTTCATAGGGTAACAACTTATAAAATCCATATCAGCACCAACGGTGCTATTCTTTATTCATTCTCAAGTGATTACAATCTCTCGCTTCTCCATTACATGTCTCAACTCAACACCTCAATATAAAAGAAAATGTTCTCACTTCTACTATAATTTTTTTGTTTCTGTAACAAACTCAACTATTTATCACAAGTCTCCTTCTCCTTCGGACAATCTCTGGCAAAGTGCCCTGCTTTATTACAACGGAAACATATTACATCTGACAAGTTTCGAGGTTTTCTTGTGATTATATAGCCTCCTTGGGTTCTTGGCTTCCTTTTTGGGCAACTGCGGAGGTAGTGCCCTGACTCCTTGCACCTGTAACAGATGATATGACTCAGGTCCTTCCTGGAATCCAATCTGCTTCTCTTCCTGGACTTTTCCATTCCAATCAGGGCTTCTATCTCCTGTGGGTCATATTCTACTTCCTCTGTCGGGAATTCTACTAGATCCCCATTCAAACAATTTTGGGAGATGTGTCCTTCTTCTCCACATGAATAGCAAGACTTAGTGCAGGGTTTACTCGAGTCCTCTTTAGATGGGTCCTCCTTCATCACAGTTTCTTCTAAAATTTCCATGAGGGCTCCTTTCATTTCTTCTTTCTTCTGCTGGATGGTTCGTTTTACCATGGGGTAAATGTGACACTGAGCAGGATAGTGGGTAGTCCCTTCACACAAGAAACAAGTAATTTGCCTAGTTGGGCATTCTTCAACTGGGTGACTTCCTTCACAATTAGGGCATTCATCCTTGTGTTCTTTATGGGTATGTCCGATTTCTCCACAAATCTTGCATGCACAAGGTTTCTTCATGTCCTTTCCATAAGGCTTCAACTTCTGGGACACAAACTGGGACTTTAGCAAAGTCAACTTAAATTCTTTCCAAGTGGTTACTCCTTGCCATCCATTGATGGTTTGGTACATCCTCCACCAAGTAGCAGCACCTCTTTCAAAGCATTGAAGAGCATGCTGGGTCATATCATTTCCAACTATAGGGTTATTCTCCATGTGATCCTCCATGTTCTGAATCCATCGGTCCGTCTCCAATTTACTCATCGGTCCAGAAAATACAAGCTCATCTTCATTCATCCTCTATTGGGTTCATGGGTTTGGGGTGAGATAAGATAGATAGAGAGGGATGCACACAATGCAAACAACAGTTTTGAAAAGATAGATTTTATTTGTGGCCGTCGGGAAAACATCCAACAAATGACAGCTCACAAACGTCGCATCTAACGTAGGTATAAAACAGGGGTTTGGTCTGCTAAGGTCATCTTCGCCAAACTCTTCAAGCCTTGTTCATGCCTCCAATGGCTTCTTCCGATCAGGCTTGTCTTTCTCAAGTTCTTTTGCCAGATCAATCTCTGTTGACGTGAAATCTCTCGTGACATCCTTTAATATTCCGGAGTTGCATTTCAAACTCCTGGTTTCAACATCCTTCACATGAACCATGGTCATACTGTCCTTTAGTTCTTGACAATTCTCCAGTATCTCGAGGTTGTAGCTCCTCCAGCTTGTCTACTCTCATCTTCAGGATCCTGAGTTCCTCATGAAATACTTCCTTGTCTAATACGACATCCTGGAGCTCCATTTTTAAACTTCTTGATGTACTACTCCAGATCTTGGTGATACACCAGCTAAGGTTAAAACTTCATCTTACTAATAGGTGCTCCATCAGCCTTCTTCCATCAAATCCATTCTGAAGAAATGCATCCTTAACTCAGCACGGTGACAATGGCATCAGCGGGCGATGACATCACGGATAACCGTGTTTCTGCTCTTGTCTTTCGCATGAGCTATCATTCCATAGTTGATATCTCCTGCCTTAGGGTTTTCTTTGACAAAAATTTGAGTTCTCATGCTCCTTGTTTCAGTCTTTCTCTGATACACCTTGATCTCGGGTATTGACAATTTCCATAATCTGTCAAGTTCCATAAGGGTAGCCTTCCTAGGTCATACAAATTTGGGAATTCTTCAGAGCCTTCAAATTCTACTTGTCTTCGGTCTTCAACCATTGTAGTTTCCATTATTCAGATGCACAAAAAATACTCTTCATTCCGAAGTGGTCTTAGCTGTCCGATATCTTGTACTTCTTGGAGTGGTCTCATCAGTGGAATCTTCGTGGGGTCAAAAGGGGAAAGGGGTATGGTCTCACTAAAATGGAATATTTGAATAAGCTCAGAAGAGAAGAGAGGTAAAAGATCTTTTTGAAAGGGAAAGTTGTAGATAAAAATCTTTGCTATGGGCTTGCCAATTTCTAGGGTCACGTCCTATAGTCAACATGTGCTCTGATACCATCTTGTAGCGACCTGACCCGAATGGATCAAGTCTCTGTGCTTAAGTCTCATCCCTGGATCGGTATGCTGACACACACAGTACTCGAAGGATTTATAACAGAGGTAAATCACATGTATAAAGTAATGTAAATACTATTACCTCAATCCATATAGCGGAAGCAACAAGGTTGTGGATTCCCATCAACACCAACGGCAAAGTTGAGTGTAGAAATAGTAACCCTAACGTATCACTTACTCGTCGTAAGAAACCTACAACATGAGACGTTGCAGCCCGAAACGGGTCAGTACATTGAATGTACTGGCAAATTCACACCATAGAGAAAATGATGAACAATGGCTATCACTATATGCATATATGGCTGGTGGAAAAGCTCTATGGTTATAATGTTTTTGCGAAAAGCCAATTTTTCCCTACTGTAAAGGAATAAATTTTATTTAACTATCATGGTGGTTGTTGAACATTGAGAATGGTTGACAGCATTCTCAATCCCAATTAAGTAATCATTAAACCCAACAATATTCATTTAAAGTAACATGATGAGATCAACAGGATAATCCAAGAACTAGATACTCAAGATGTCCATAACCGGGGACACGACTAACCATGATTAGTTTATACACTCTGCAGAGGTTTGCGCACTTTTCCCCACAAGACGCGACCGCCTCCGTTTGGTTTCTCGCACTACATGGTGTTTGAGAAGACGGATGACCGAGACATAGTCTTTCAGAAGCGCTAGCACTTACGATGGGTAGACCGTACCAACCTACAACCCCTACATCTGCTAGTCTACCACTGTAAGAGTTCACACGACTTAGTCAACTATGCTAGAGCCCATAATAGCTTGTGGCTGCACACGGAAGTTTCTAGTATGAATAGTCTCATGATCCCTTTGAGCCTGGGTGGCGGTCCAAAAGAAAAATAGGCAAGTCCTGGAATACCCAGGTGCCTCAATCCACCCAGATGTGTGTTTAAGTTGCCACCTTAGATAAACCATTAATTAACAATCTCACATCTGTCATGGATTTCACTCACCCAATCCACGTCTACTAGCATAGCATGGCATAATAAGCAAACGTAGAAGTAACTCCCAAAGGTTTGATAATAACAGGTAATAGGTACTACCTCATCTACTTCCCATCCCACAAGTTAATTAGATCCTAATCATGCAATGTGTGAGGATTGATCTAATGCAATAAAACTGGGTTGTAGAAAAGGTATGATCAAAGTGTGAACTTGCCTGCAATGTTGATGAAGATGATTCGCACTCAAAAATCTTGATAGCTCTACTCGTCACACTCCGGTCAATCTATCGTAAGCAAGCAATAGTAACACACATAAGCAATCACTCAAAAGATCGGGAAAAACGAAGAAAACAAATCGGAAAACATTGAAACCAAGCAAATAACTCTTGCAACATAAAACAATTTCTAACAGTACCAAAATTATATGAAGTTGGCCTTATTAGAATGTTTAGGTCAAGCGCTTCGATTTGCAAAAAGAATCAACTCAAACGGAGCTACGAAACTCAAGTTATGATCAAAGGAAGTTTGAATTCAAATTTGATCTAATTCAAATTTTTAACTTTTCAAAAACATGTTTAAGTTGTTTATCCAGATAGAGGAGATCATAACGAAGACGTGGCGTTGGTTTCGTTGGATTTGGACTAACGAGTAAAAAGTAATGATTGTTTGAAGTTCAGGGACTAAACTGTAGAGAAAAATCCTCACATATAGGTCCCTGGCTGGAAATAAAACAGAAAAAGAAAAAATACTAATTTACGAACGTTCACTCCTGAACCCTAAACTATGAACTCGTTCGCTCCAGAGGCTAAACCAGCGAACGTTCTCTAAATATACTAATCGGGGTTTTAAAAGAAAAACCGAAAAACCTAAAAAAAACCGGACCGGGCGGTTCTTACCGGTTCGATCGATTTGTGCGGTTTTTGGCATGAAAACCGATGGCGGCGCCGATGAACTCCGGCGAGCGAGGCGAGGCAGCTCCGGCGAGCGCGGCGGGGCCGGGTGGCGCGGGGCGGCAGCAGCGAGCAGCAGAGGCGGAGCGGCGAGGCGAGACGGCGCGCGGCGAGGCAGCAGCAGCGGCGAGCTCCAGCGGCGCGGGCGGCGTGATGCGGTGGCGGCGGCGCGAGATGCGGCGCGGGGCGGCGTGGAGGGAGAGGCGGCGGCGGCCTATTTATTGGGCGGGGCGGAGCGCCTTGGGCGAGGGGGCAGCGGTGCCCGACCTTGGCACGGACGCCGAGGTCTGTGGCGGCAGTCGTGGCGGCGGCGGTCTCCCGCTCGGGTGGAGGGAGGCGGCTGGGGAGCTGGGCTGGGCCGCGGCCTGGCAGGAGCTGGGCCGGCCCAGTCGGCGAGTGATTTTTTTAAAACATTTTTTTTCAGAGAACTAAAATAATAAAAACAAAATAACTAAAAATATTATATAGGCATATAATATATCAAAATTTTCAGAAAAACATTATCTACAACGTGGACATTTTAGTAAAGTCAAATAATATCCACACAAAATCAAATAAATTAAAGAGTGCTACTGGTCTATTAAAATTCAACAAAAATCATTTTGAAAATACCAAAATGATTTCAAATTAATTTTTCTCCAATTTTCTAATGTAGGGAATCATGTTACCCTAATTTCCATATATTTTATTTTTGGAGAAAAATATTTTGAATAAAACTCAAATAAATCCAAATTGAAAATTAATTCCAAAAGGACTTGAAATTGATCCTTTGAAACTCCCAACTCATATTTCATAATTTGAAGAAGTCATTTTATCTTCTCTCGTGAAAATCATTGAGTTGCATAAAGTTTTTGAATTGGAAAATATTTCCAAATGGAATTCAAATATTTTCAACACCCCATGTCATTTAAATAAATGGAAGAAGTCATGTCATCTTCTCTCCGGGGTTTTGTGTTTGAAAAGAATTTGAATTCATGGAGATCAGAAAGCAAATATGAAAGTTTGGGAAAGTCCTTTTATTCACTCTCATTTAACTTTCAAAAGTTTCGAATTCACTCACTTTCAGACAATCAATCAATTCTATCTATTTATTATAACATTCCAAAATTTAGAATTTTGGGATGTTACAAGCCGCCGCCTGCGCCGCGCCTCCCGCCGCCGCCGCGCGCACGCCAGCGGACATCGCCTCGCCCACCGGATCTCGCTGCCCCGCCTCCGCCATTGACCTCGGGCCGCCGCCGGTTTTTTTGGTTTTTAGGTAAAACCACGATTTTCTTAAAAAAAGATCGGTTTATTTTTAGTTAGATTGGTTCGGTTTTTCGCTGGTTTATTTATTTAGCGGACGTTCATCCGTTCGTTCGTTTTAACGAACGCTGTTCGCCGTTTAGGTTCAGACAGCGAACTTTTGTACGTTAGTCTTTTCTTTTTCAGCCAGGGACCTATCTGTGATTATTTTTATTGCAAATTAGCCCCTGGTCTTCAAACACTCGTCATTTCTTAACCGTTTGTCCAAATCCAGTGAAACCAACGCCAAAATCTTAGTCTCAAGCCCCTCTTTCTATTTAATCAAATTGAACATGGTTTTGGCAATTTAAAATTTTGGTTTCAAGCAGATTTGAATTCGAATTTCGTTTGACCGTAGTTTTAGTTCCGTAGCTCCGATTTGATTGATTCTTTTTGCAGATCGAATCTTTTCAGTTGAGTTTTCATATTCAATCTTCTTATTTGAGTTTTACCCGTGCATCTATGCTTGAGTGCTTATGTGTGCTATTGTTTGTTTGCGATAGAATTCTCGGAGTGCGAAGCGTGCTACTACGAGTCACTAGGTTTTGCGGATCGTCAGCAAGGCAAGTAACACATTGATCATACTTTTTTCATACCTAGTTTTTATGAATTAGTTTCAATACTCAAACATTGCATGATTAGGATGTGATTAACATGTGGGTATTGGGAAGTAGATAATGAGGTAGAACCTATTGCCCTGTTTATTATCGAACCCTGGGAGTTACTTCTACGTTATACTTATGTTGCTATGCTATGCATGTAGACGTGGTTTGGTTTGAGAGATCCATGACAGATGTGAGTGTTTAATTAATGGTTAACTTAAGGTGGCTACTTTAATACACATCTGGGTGGATTGTTGGTTTGGGCACCTGGAGAATCCAGTGTTGTCCTAGGATATCCCGGAGTACCCGTGAGATCATCCTATGGTTCGCCACTCAGTCTCAAAGGGAACATAAGATTATTCATGCTAGAAACTTTCGTGTGCAGCCACAAGCTATTATGGGCTCTAGCATAGTTGAGTAAGTTGCATGACCTCTTTCAGTGGTGGGCTAGCAGATGTAGGGGAAAGTAGGTGTAACTGTCCATCCAGAGTAAAGAGTTAATGTTTCTGAAAGACTGTGTCTCGGTCATCCGTTTCTCAAAACCCCGTGTAGTGCGAGAAATCCAATGGAGGAGATCAAGTCTTGTGGGGAAAAGTGCGCAAACCTCTGCAGAGTGTACAAACTAATCATGATTAGTTGTGTCCTCGGTTATGGACATCTTGAGTATCTGGTTCTTGAATTATCATGTGGATCTTGTCACTCTAAATTAATTTGTTGGGTTAATAATTACTTTTAATTGGGGATTGAGTTGGAGGAACCTTCTCAATGTTGTTCAACTACCATGATAGTTAAATAAAACATATTCCTTTGTTGTAGGGAAAAATTGGCTTTTCGCAAAACATTATAACCGTAGAGCCTCCACCAGCCATATATGCATGTAGTGATAGCATTTATCTTGTTCATTGCTCTACTGTGTTATATTGCCAGCATATTCCATGTGCTGGCCCATTTTTGGGCTGCAACATATCATGTTGCAGACTTTTCATACGAAGAGTAAGGTGCGCTAGGTCGTTATCGTGCACTCAGCTGTGTCGTTGGAGTTTATGGACTCACTTTATCTTCCAAGCCTTCCGTTGTTATCTTATTTAGATGGCCTTAAGCCATATTTATTGTAATAAGTTCTCTTTGGAGACTATCAATGCAATAAGTGTGTGATTGCTACTCTGTTATAAATCCTTCGAGTACTGTGTGTGTCAGCATTACCGATCCAGGGATGACACTTATGCATAGAGGCTTGACCGTCTGAGGTCGGGTCGCTACAAGATGGTGTCAGAGCACACGCTGAATGTAGGACACAACTACTAAGATGAGCCATAGGTCACTCTTCTCTACTCACTTCTGAATCCTCTCCATTTTCTACTCTATAGGATGGCCAGCGCAAGGAACAAGTTTGCACAACCAGATGAAGAAACCCCCTTTGGAAGACACTTGAAGGCAGTCACTAGGTACCTGAACATAGGAATACCAAGCTTCACCGGGACCTACACCGCCACTTTACCAGAAGAGGAGCGTTGGATGATTCGAGTTCAAAAGTTCCAGGAAGGACATTCACGCCAGTCACTAAGCCCATAGAGTTTTCCTTTGATGCACCAACCTGGAGTCTAGGCAAGAGCATGGCAGCCCACATTGCTATGGGACGCATCGGAGAAGTCTACAAACAGGAGCTGAAGGACACTATCTACCAGATATGTGGGCGCCGAGATGAGCAATGGGAGATGATCAGCACCAGGAGGGACAGGTCCATTGCAGCTTTCATCCACGAGTTAAACCAACACATTCATCGATAGGAGAACCAGATGTGTGCAAGCATGATAGATCTGAAGAAGTTGATGGCGAGGAACATGGAGCTAGAAGAGGAACTCAAGTCTACACGCGACGAATACGTGGAAGAAATTGTAATACTAGTGGAGAAGAATGACGACCTGACGAGGAAGCTCGGAGTATTCATGGGAGACCCTACGCCAGGAGGAGATGATGATCAATCCAAGGACACTCGTTCTGAAGACTACATCATCATCGACGACACCGACTCCGACCCTGACAGCAGTGATGATGATTACGAAGACAAAGCTGGAGCAGATATCATGGAGTCTTCCACCGATCAAAATTTCTAGTAGACCACCATATGATCAGTAGTATTCCCCCATGTAAATAGTATAATCTGAGCACTGTGACGGTAGTTAGATCGATTGTATGCCCTTACTTGAAATTGATTTGGTGTGATATGATTGTGTTTGACTCATGTGCATATGGGTAGTGTTTTCTCACTAGACCTCTTTCTATTATAATCTCTCACCTCTAAACCCATCAGATGCCTCCGAGATGTGACCCCGGATTTGTCTTCCCACTGGAGCTCACTCAGTTGATTCAACTGCAGAATACACTGATGTAGTTGCTAGTCCAGAACCAAGGCAACAACAAACACAATAACAATAACCCACCGCCACCACCTCCAGTTGACAACTTAGCCCGTTTTCTGAGGTTGCAGCCGCTGGTGTTTTCGAGTAGCACCGAGCCGATAGTTGTTGATGATTGGCTATGTAGGGTTGGAAAGGAGTTGACCACCGCAGGTTGCACAGATGCGGAGAGAAGGTGCGTTTTGCCGCACATTGATACGTCTCCAATGTATCTATAACTTTTGATTGCTCCATGCTATATTATCTATTGTTTTGGACATTATTGGGCTTTATTTTCCACTTTTATATTATTTTTGGACTAACCTATTAACCGGCGGCCCAGCCCAGAATTGCTATTTTTTGCCTGTTTTAGGGTTTCGAAGAAAAGGAATATCAAATGGAGTCCAAACGGAATGAAACCTTCGGAAACGTGATTTTCTCAACGAACAAGACCCAGGAGACTTGGACCCTACGTCAAGACACAAAAGAGGAGGCCATGAGGTAGGGGGCGCGCCTACCCCCCCCCCCCAGGCACGCCCTCCACCCTCGTGGGCCCCTTGTTGCTCCACCGACGTACTCCTTCCTCCTATATATACCTACGTACCCCCAAACGATCAGATACGGAGCCAAAAACCTAATTCCACCGCCACAACTTTCTGTATCCACGAGATCCCATCTTGGGGCCTGTTCCGGAGCTCCGCTGGAGGGGGCATCGATCACGGAGGGCTTCTACATCAACACCATAGCCCATCCGATTAAGTGTGAGTAGTTTACCTCAGACCTACGGGTCCATAGTTAGTAGCTATATGGCTTCTTCTCTCTTTTTGGATCTCAATACAATGTTCTCCCCCTCTCTTGTGGAGAACTATTCGATGTATTCTTCTTTTTGTGGTGTGTTTGTTGAGACCGATGAATTGTGGGTTTATGATCAAGTCTATCTATGAACAATATTTGGATCTTCTCTGAATTCTTTTATGTATGATTGGTTATCTTTGCAAGTCTCTTCGAATTATCAGTTTGGTTTGGCCTACTAGATTGATCTTTCTTGCGAAGAAGTACTTAGCTTTGGGTTCAATCTTGCGGTGTCCTTTCCCAGTGACAGTAGGAGCAGCAAGGCACGTATTGTATTTTTGCCATCGAGGATAACAAGATGGGTTTTCATCATATTGCATGAGTTTATCCCTCTACATCATGTCATCTTGCTTAAGGCGTTACTCTATTTTTAACTTAATACTCTAGATGCCTGCTCGATAGCGGTCGATGAGTGGAGTAATAGTAGTAGATGCAGGCAGGAGTCGGTCTACTTGTCTCGGACATGATGCCTATATACATGATCATACCTAGATATTCTCATAACTATGCTCAATTCTGTCAATTGCTCAATAGTAATTTGTTCACCCACCGTAGAATACTTATGCTCTCGAGAGAAGCCACTAGTGAAACCTATGGCCCCCGGGTCTATCTTTATCATATTAATCTCCTACTACTTAGTTATTTCCTTTGCTTTTTTACTTGGCATTTATTTTACTTTGCATCTTTATCACAAAAATACCAAAAATATTATCTTATCATATCTATCAGATCTCACTCTCGTAAGTGGCTGTGTAGGGATTGACAACCCCTATTCGCGTTGGTTGTGAGGATTTATTTGTTTTGTGCAGGTACGAGTGACTCGCGCGTAGCCTCCTACTTGATTGATACCTTGGTTTTCAAAAACTGGGGGAAATACTTATGCTACTTTGCTGCATCATCCCTTCCTCTTCGGGGAAAACCAACGCAGTGCTGAAGAGGTAGCAAGAAGGATTTCTGGCGCCGTTGCCGGGGAGGTCTACGCAAAAGTCAACATACCAAGTACCCATCACATACCCTTATCTCCCGCATTACATTATTTTCCATTTGCCTCTCGTTTTCCTCTCCCCCACTTCACCCTTGCCGTTTTATTCGCCCTCTCTCTCTATCCTCCCTCTCTTTCTCTATTTGCCTCTTTTTGCCCGCTTGTTTTTTTGTTTGCTTGTGCGTTAGTTCGTTTGCTTGTCGTTATGGCTAGTCCCTTATCTTCTCTGTTGTCTCCCGAGAGTGAAATTCTAAATTTTAAGCAAAGGGAGGGAGAAAATCTAAAAGATGCTTGGTATAGAATTTGCAATGCTCAAAATAGATCTACCAGGAAGCAATCTACTTCCATTCTTCTTCGCAATTTTTATGTAGGCATAACTCCCTGGCACAGATATATCCTTGATACTATTACCGGAGGGAACTTCTTGGGTAGCCATACTTTTGATTCTTATAATGCTATGATAGATTTGTTTGGCTCACCCCCTCTTTTGGTTAATGGAACTGTATTAACTTTGGAGCATGTAATGCAAAGGCTTGAAATTATTGAAAATAAGGTTGCTACCGTAGAGTTAATTGGAAATTTGGATAAAAAGATTCACAACCGAATCTCTCAATATGGATCTAAAGTAGTAGTCACTTTGAAAAATATTAAAGAGAAGGAACCCATAGTTAATGAGAAAATAAATCATGATTCCACTAGAATTGATAAACTTGAGGATATTATTAACAACATGGGAACTGCTTTTTCTTTCGTAAAGAATACTCCAAGTCCTCCCACTAAAATTGCCAAGCTTATGTATGTTCCTAAAAATAAGGGTGAATCCTCTAGTAAGGAAACTGCGGATCTCAAATCTATAAGTGTTCATCCCAATCTTTTTGCTATCATTAAGGAACCATTTGTTACAAATGATTTTTGCGATATTGTGCCTAAAAGTTTGATAATCAATAAAAAGAAATAAATTCCTAAAGATGGTAGATGCCTCATTGAAGAATTGCCTACCAAAGATTGCAATACCTAGATCTATCCTTGCTTGTTATGCCTAGCTAGGGGCGTTAAACGATAGCGCTTGTTGGGAGGCAACCCAATTTTATTTTTATTCCTTGCTTTTTGATACTGTTTAGTAATAAATAATTTATCTATACTCTAGTTTGGTTGTGTTTTTTGTGTTAAATTAGTGTTTGTGCCAAGTAGAACCGTTGGGAAGACTTGGGGAAAGTCTTGTTGCACTTGCTGTAAAAAAACAGAAACTTTAGCGCTCACAAGTACTGCTGCCATTTTTATTTGGAAAGTGCTATTTAGTTAATTCTTTTTGCAGGTGATTACTAGGTAAATTCCTCACGTCCAGAAATTTAGAATTTGTGGGGTTCCAGATCTTGCGCTAGCTACAGATTACTACAGACTGTTCTGTTTTTGACAAATTCTGTTTTTCATGTGTTGTTTGCTTATTTTGATGAATCTATGGCTAGTAAAATAGTTTATAAACCATAGAGAAGTTGGAATACAGTAGGTATAACACCAATATAAATAAATAATGAGTTCATTACAGTACCTTGAAGTGGTCTTTTGTTTTCTTTCGCTAACGGAGCTCACGAGCTTTTCTACTTTAAGTTTTGTGTTGTGAAGTTTTCAAGTTTTGGGTAAAGATTTGATGGATTATGGAACAAGGAGTGGCAAGAGCCTAAGCTTGGGGATGCCCATGGCACCCCCAAGATAATCTAAGGACACCTAAAAGCCAAAGCTTGGGGATGCCCCAGAAGGCATCCCCTCTTTCGTCTACTTCTATCGGTAACTTTACTTGGAGCTATATTTTAATTCGCCACATGATATGTGTTTTGCTTGGAGCGTCTTGTATGATTTGAGTATTTACTTTTTAGTTTACCACAATCATCCTTGCTGTACACACCTTTTGAGAGAGCCATACATGATTTGGAATTTGTTAGAATACTCTATGTGCTTCGCTTATATCTTTTGAGTTATATAGTTTTGCTCTAGTACTTCACTTATATCTTTCAGAGCACGGTGGTGGATTTGTTTTCTAGAAACTATTGATCTCTCATGCTTCACTTAGATTATTTTGAGAGTCTTAAATAGCATGGTAATTTGCTTAAATAATCCTAATATGCTTGGTATTCAAAAATAATAAAAACTTTCTTATGAGTGTGTTGATTACTATGAGAAGTTTGATGCTTGATAATTGTTTTGAGATATGAAGATGGTGATATTAATGTTGTGCTAGTTGAGTAGTTGTGAATTTGAGAAATACTTGTGTTAAAGTTTGTGATTCCCGTAGCATGCAAGTATGGTGAAGCGTTATGTGATGAAGTCGGAGCATGATTTATTTTTTGATTGTCTTCCTTATGAGTGGCGGTCGGAGACGAGCTATGGTCTTTTCCTACCAATCTATCCCCGTAGGAGCATGCACGTAATACTTTGCTTTGATAACTTGTAGATTTTTGCAATAAGTATATGAGTTCTTTATGACTAATGTTGAGTCCATGGATTATACGCACTTTTCTCACCCTTCCACCTTTGCTAGCCTCTCTAATACCGCGCACCTTTCGCCGGTATCATGCACCCACCATATACCTTCCTCAAAACAGCCACCATACCTACCTATTATGGCATTTCCATATCCATTCCGAGATATATTTCCATGCAACTTTCCACCGTTCCATTTATTATGACACACTCCATCATTGTCATATTTCTTAGCATGATCATGTAGTTGACATCATATTTTTGGCAAAGCCACCATTCATAATTCTTTCATACGTGTCACTCTTGATTCATTGCATATCCCGGTACACCGCCGGAGGCATTCATATAGAGTCATATTTTTTTCTAAGTATCGAGTTGTAATTGTTGAGTTGTGAGAAAAATAAAAGTGTGATGATCATCATTATTAGAGCATTGCCCCAATGAGGAAAGGATGATGGAGACTATGATTCCCCCACAAGTTGGGATGAGACTCCAGACGGAAAAAAAAGAGAGAGAAAAAGAGAGAAGGGACAATGTTACTATCCTTTTACCACACTTGTGCTTCAAAGTAGCACCATGATATTCATGATAGAGAGTCTCCTATGTTATCACTTTCATATACTAGCGGGAATTTTTCATTATAGAACTTGGCTTGTATATTCCAATGATGGGCTTCCTCAAAATACCCTAGGTCTTCATGAGCAAGCAAGTTGGATGCACACCCACTTAGTTTCTTTTGTTGAGCTTTCATATACTTATAGCTCTAGTGCATCCGTTGCATGGCAATCCCTACTCACTCACATTGATATCTATTGATGGGCATCTCCATAGCCCGTTGATACGCCTAGTTGATGTGAGACTATCTTCTCCCTTTTTGTCTTCTCCACAACAACCATTCTATTCCACCTATAAGTGTTATGTCCATGGCTCACGCTCATGTATTGTGTGAAGATTGAAAAAGTTAGAGAACACCAAAAGTATGAAACAATTGCTTGTCTTGTCATCGGGGTTGTGCATGATTTAAATATTTTGTGTGGTGAAGATGGAGCATAGCCAGACTATATAATTTTGTAGGGATAACTTTCTTTGGCCATGCTATTTTGAGAAGACATAATTGCTTTGTTAGTATGCTTGAAGTATTATTATTTTTATGTCAATATTAAACTTTTGTCTTGAATCTTTCGGATGTGAATATTCATACCACAATTAAGAAGAATTACATTAAAATTATGCCAAGTAGCACTCCGCATCGAAAATTCTGTTTTTATCATTTACCTACTCTAGGACGAGCAGGAATTAAGCTTGGGGATGCTTGATACGTCTCCAACCTATCTATTTTTGATTGCTCCATGCTATATTATCTACTGTTTTGGACATTATTGGGCTTTATTTTCCACTTTTATATTATTTTTGGGACTAACCTATTAACCGGAGGCCCAGCCCAGAATTGTTGTTTTTTGCCTGTTTTAGGGTTTCAAAGAAAAGGAATATCAAACGGAGTCCAAACAGAATGAAACCTTTGGGAACGTGATTCTCTCAACGAACAAGACCCAGGAGACTTGGACCCTACGTCAAGACACAAAAGAGGAGGCCACGAGGTAGGGGGCGTGCCTACCCCCCCCCAGGCGCGCCCTCCACCCTCGTGGGCCCCCTGTTGCTCCACCGACGTACTCCTTCCTCCTATATATACCTACGTACCCCCAAACGATCAGATACGGAGCCAAAAACCTAATTCCACCGCCGCAACTTTCTGTATCCACGAGATCCCATCTTGGGGCCTGTTCTGGAGCTCCGCCGGAGGGGGCATCGATCACGGAGGGCTTCTACATCAACACCATAGCCCATCCGATGAAGTGTGAGTAGTTTACCTCAGACCTACGGGTCCATAGTTAGTAGCTAGATGGCTTCTTCTCTCTTTTTGGATCTCAATACAATGTTCTCCCCCTCTCTTGTGGAGAACTATTCGATGTATTCTTCTTTTTGCGGTGTGTTTGTTGAGACCGATGAATTGTGGGTTTATGATCAAGTCTATCTATGAACAATATTTGAATCTTCTCTGAATTCTTTTATGTATGATTGGTTATCTTTGCAAGTCTCTTCGAATTATCAGTTTGGTTTGGCCTACTAGATTGATCTTTCTTGCAATGGGAGAAGTGCTTAGCTTTGGGTTCAATCTTGCGGTGTCCTTTCCCAGTGACAGTAGGGGCAGGAAGGCATGTATTGTATTGTTGCCATCGAGGATAACAAGATGGGGTTTTCATCATATTGCATGAGTTTATCCCTCTACATCATGTCATCTTGCTTAAGGCGTTACTCTGTTTTTAACTTAATACTCTAGATGCATGCTGGATAGCGGTCCATGAGTGCAGTAATAGTAGTAGATGCAGGCAGGAGTCAGTCTACTTGTCTCGAACGTGATGCCTATATACATGATCATACCTAGATATTCTCATAACTATGCTCAATTCTGTCAATTGCTCAACAGTAATTTGTTCATCCATCGTAGAATACTTATGCTCTCGAGAGAAGCCACTAGTGAAACCTATGGCCCCCGGGTCTATCTTTATCATATTAATCTCCTATTACTTAGTTATTTCCTTTGCCTTTTACTTTGCCTTTATTTTACTTTGCATCTTTATCACAAAAATACCAAAAATATTATATTATCATATCTATCATATCTCACTCTCGTAAGTGGCCGTGTAGGGATTGACAATCCCTATTCGCGTTGGTTGCAAGGATTTATTTGTTTTGTGCAGGTACGAGGGACTCGCGCGTAGCCTCCTACTGGATTGATACCTTGATTCTCAAAAACTGAGGGAAATACTTACGTTACTTTGCTGCATCATCCCTTCCTCTTCGGGGAAAAGCAACGCAGTGCTCAAGAGGTAGCACACATCAATTGGATGGACCTGCAGCATCATGGTGGGAGAATTACACAGCCACTTTTCCTATAGCCAATGTCACTTGGGAACAGTTTCAGCAAGCTTTCCACACAACCCATGTTTCAACTAGAGCTATGAGCGTGAAGAAGCGTGAGTTTTGCAACATACGCCAGGGCAACCGTACTATGGGGTAGTACGTGGATGAGTTTAGCAAGTTAGCCCGCTATGCCCCAGATGATGTGGCCACAGATGCCGCGAAACAAGAGAAGTTTATGGAAGGGCTGAATGATGAGATGAGTATGTAGTTGATGGTGGCAACATTTAACAACTACCAGGAATTGGTAGATAAGGCTCTTATGATTGAAGGGAAGCAGCAGCAGATTGAGAGCCTCAAAAGGAAGTATGGACAAGGGAAGTACAATTCAGGAGCTCAGTAGAAGCCTCGTTTTACCCCGAACTCGGGAGGATATACCCATAACCATGGAGGCCATACCACAATGGAGGAAGTTCGCATAACCATAGTGGCCCCAAGAATGTAAATGGGAATGGAGCAGGCAGCAACCAGAACCGCTCCAATCCAGCCACACCCGCCAAGGACCGAAGTCACATTACTTGTTTCAAGTGTGGGAAGACTAGACATTATGCCACTGAGTGCCCTGAAGCGAACATGAAAATGGCAATGGAAGCTCTGGGAAGAAGCCCAACCCTTTCAACAGGGGACAAGTGAACCACGTTAATGTGGAGGAGGTTGAACAGCAGCCAGACGCAGTTATCGGTAAGTTTTTGGTTAAGTCATTTACCGCTCTCGTTCTTTTTGATACTGGTGCATCGCATTCATACATTTCAAGGGGATTTGTGGATAAGTATAAGTTGCCCACCAAAGTTCTTAGGACACCTATGTTAGTAAGCTCGCCAGGAGCGGAGCATATGGCAAGCCAAGGATGTTTTCAGGTGCCATTAACCATAGGTAGGCATGTTTTCCTCTCAGAACTAATAATTATGGAATCACAAGGATTGTATGTGATACTAGGAATGGATTGGTTATCGATGTATGGAGGAAACATCAATTGCGCCAGTAAGTCAATTCTACTCACCACACCGGAGGGAAAAAGGATTAAGTATGTATTGAGGCATATACCAAAGACGATCCACGTAAATTCTCTCACGGGAGTTGTTCAGGAAGAAGTGCCTGTAGTGAAGGATTACCCAGATGTATTTCCACGGGAACTACCTGGCATGCCGCCGGATCGAGACATTGAGTTTTTGATAGAGCTCTTGCCAGGCACCGGACCAATATCGAAGAGACCATACCGGATGCCCACAAATGATCTGGAGGAGATTAATAAACAGATTAAGGAGTTACATTCGACGAAGCTCGTCACCATGGGGAGCCCCAGTGCTCTTGGTTGAGAAGAAGGATAAATCTCCGAGAATGGTGGTTGACTATCATGCATTGAATGAAGTGACGATCAAGAACAAGTACCCACTGCCAATGATCAATGATTTGTTTGACCAGCTGGAAGGAGCTAAAGTATTTTCCAAGATCGATCTACGATCAGGATACCACCAGCTGAAGATCCGAGAACAGGATATACCTAAGACAGCTTTCACCACAAGGTACGGGCTATATGAGTACACAGTTATGTCATTTGGATTGACTAACACCCTTGCCTATTTCATGAGAATGATGAACAAGGTGTTCATGGAGTTCTTGGAGTTCTTGGTTAAGTTTCTAGTGGTGTTCATTGATGATATTTTGATATACTCGAAGAATGAAGATGAGCACCAGGAGCATTTGCATTTAGTTCTCGAGAAGCTCAGGGAACATCAGTTATACGCCAAGTTCAGCAAATGTGAGTTTTGGTTGAAGGAAGTTGGATTCCTTGGACATGTTATATCAGGAGAAGGTATAGCAGTAGACCCCACCAAGGTTCAGTCCGTAATTGAGTGGTTGGCACCCACCTCAGTTGGGGAGATCCGCAGTTTTCTAGGACTCGTGGGATATTGTCGGAGATTCATTGAGAATTTTCCCAAGATTGCGAAGCCTATGACGGAGTTGTTGAAGAAGGGCACCAAGTTTAAATGGACGGATGAATGTGAGTCCACTTTTCAAGAGTTGAAGAAACGTTTGACTACAGCCCCAGTGCTGATTCTGCCAGATATACGCAAGGATTTTCAAGTATATTGCGACGCATCTCGCTTAGGACTTGGAGGTGTACTTATGCAAGACGGAAGAGTTGTTTCGTGTGTCTCCCGTCAGCTTCAACCGCATGAGTTGAATTATGCCATGCATGATTTGGAGTTAGCAGCCGTAGTACATGCACTCAAGACCTAGAGACATTTTCTTATTGGAAACCGTTGTGATGTGTACACGGATCATAAGAGTTTGAAGTACATTTTTTACTCAGAAGGGGCTGAATCTCAGGCAGAGGAGATGGTTGGAGCTCATAAAGGACTATGATCTAAAGCTGCATTCTCATCCAGGAAAGGCTAATGTCGTAGCAGATGCTTTGAGCCAGAAGAGTTATGTTATATTAACACTCTCTTAACAGGAGGGTTACCAAAGGAGTTAGCCGAGGATCTCAGGGAACTTCGTTTGGAGATAGTTCCTAAAGGTTTTGTTGCAGAATTGGAGGTTCAATCAACATTATTGGGAAGGATTCGAGAAGCTTAGAAGGATGACAAAGAAATTGTGGAGATAAAGGAGAAAATGAGCAAGGGAAAAGCCAAATGTTTTCGTGAGGATGAGCATGATACCTTGTGGTTTGAGGACCGTGTTTATGTACCCAATAATGTAGAGATCAGGAAGTTGATACTACAGGAGGCTCATGACTCGCCATACTCGATACACCCCGGAAACACCAAGATGTATTTGGCTTTGAAGGAGCATTTCTGGTGTACAGGAATGAAGAAGGATATTGCCGAGTATGTAGCGGTATGTGATGTATGTCAGAGAGTGAAGGAAGAACATCAGAAACCAGTAGGATTACTGCAGCCTATGCCGATACCCGAATGGAAGCGAGATAAGCTTGGCGTGGATTTTATCACCGGATTACCCAGGTCCCGATCGGGATATGATTCTATTTGGGTAGTAGTGGATCGTTTGACCAAAGTGGCTCACTTTATCCCAGTTAAAACCACCTATACGAGTGCAAAGTTGGCCAAGATATATATGACCAAATCGTATGTCTGCATGGAGTTCTGAGGACCACCGTATCAGATAGAGGAACATAGTTCACTTCAAAGTTTTGGCATCAGCTGCACTAGACTTTGGGGACCAGACTAGAGTTTAGTACAACCTTTCATCCGCAGACAGATGGACAGACCGAGAGAGTCAATCATATTCTGGAAGACATGTTGAAAGCTTGTGCGCTAGATTATGGATCTAGTTGGGATGACAATTTGCCTTACACGGAGTTCTCATACAACAATAGCTACCAGGCGAGTTTGAAGATGGCACCTTTCAAAGCTGTGTATGGACGGAGGTGCAGGACACCGTTGATGTGGGATGAAGTTGGAGAGCGTCAGTTGTTTGGACCAGATTTAATCAAAGAGTCAGAAGAGAAGGTTAAGGTGATTCGAGATAGACTAAAGGTAGCTCAGTCCAGGCAGAAGAGTTATGTAGACTCGAAACGCAAGGAGGTAGTCTATGAAGTTGGAGACAGTGCATATCTTTGTGTGTCCCCTCTGCGAGGAGTTAAACGTTTTGGAGTCAAGGGAAAGTTAGCCCAGAGATTTGTTGGACCATATCGAGTTTTGGAACGTATGGGAGAAGTAGCCTACAAGTTGGAGTTACCCGAAGGACTGTTAGGAGTTCATGATGTGTTTCACGTTTCCCAGTTGAAGAAATGACATGCATAGATGGCCGATATCCCTCTGAGAGATACAGTGCCCCTGGAAGCAATTCAGTTGGATAGTGATCTGACCTATGAGGAGAAACAAGTCAAGATTCTCGAGGTTTCCACCCGAGTTACACATAGCAAGGTTATCATGTTTTGCAAAGTTCAGTGCAGCCACCATACTGTAACACCCACGATGCGGCTATATCTCCCACGTGTCAGGGCACGACTTAGAGGCATAGCTACATGGTAGGCATGTTGCAAGAGGGGTAATCTTTACACATCCCATGTACTGAATAAGAAAGGGATAAAGAGTCGGCTTACAATCGCCACTTCACACAATACATAAATAATCCATACATCATCCAAGGTACAATCAAAGGTCCGACTACGAAACCAAAATAAAGAAAGACCACCCCAAATGCTAGATCCCCGATCGTCCCAACTGGGCTCCGCTACTGATCATCCGGAAAGGAAACATAGTAACGGCCTGAATCCTCGTCGAACTCCCACTTGAGTTCGGTAGCGTCCCATGCACTGGCATCATCGGCACCTGCATCTGTTTGGAAGTATCTGTGAGTCACGGGGACTCAGCAATCTCACACTCGTGAGATCAAGACTATTTAAGCTTAAGGGTAGGAAAGGGGTAGTGAGGTGGAGCTGCAGCAAAGCACTAAGCATATATGGTGGCTAACTTACGAAAAGAGAAGTAACGCACGGACAAGAAGCTATAAGTGATCAAGAAGTGATCCAGAAGCTACTTACGTTCAAGCATAACACGAGACCATGTTCTCTTCCCGGACTCCGCCGAAAAGAGACCATCACGGCTACGCACGCGGTTGATTCATTTTAATTAAGTTAAGTGTCAAGTTCTCTACAACCGGATATTAACAAATTCCCATCTGCCCATAACCACAGGCACGGCTTTCGAAAGTTCAAACCCTGCAGGGGTGTCCCAACTTAGCCCATCACAAGCTCTCACGGTCAACGAAGGATATTCCTTCTCCCAGGAAGACCCGATCAGACTGGGAATCCCGGTTACAAGACATTTCGACAATGGTAAAACAAGACCGGCAAAGCTGCCTGATGTGCCAACAAATCCCGATAGGAGCTGCACATATCTCATTCTCAGGGCACACCGGATGAACACTACATACAACTAAAACCAACCCTCAAGTTTCCCTGAGGTGGCGCTGCAAGTGGCTCTGTTTTGGACCAACACTCAGAGGAGCACTGGCCCGGGGGGTTTAAAATAAAGATGACCTTTGAGTCTACGGAACCCAAGGGAAAAGGCTTAGGTGGCAAATGGTAAAACCAAGGTTGGGCCTCACTGGAGGAGTTTTATTCAAGGCGAACTGTCAAGGGGTTCCCATAACACCCAACCGCGTAAGGAATGCAAAATCAAGGAACATAACACTGGTATGACAGAAACTAAGGCAGCAAGAGTGGAACAAAACACCAGGCATAAGTCCGAGCCTTCCATCCTTTACCAAGTATATAGATGCATTAAAGTAAATAAGAGATAATAATGATATCCCAACAATATCCATGTTCCAACAAGGAACAAACTTCATCTTCACCTACAACTAGCAACGCTATAAGAGGGGCTGAGCAAAAGCGGTAACATAGCCAAACAACGGTTTGCTAGGAAGGTGGGTTAGATGCTTGACATGGAAATATGGGCGGCATGATATAGAAAGTGGTAGGTAGCGCGGCATAGCAAAAGAGCGAGCAACTAGCTAGCAAAGATAGAAGTGATTTCGAGGGTATGGTCATCTTGCCTGCAATGTTCTCAGAATTGTTGAAAGCTTGATCCTTGTTAGCGTACTCAACAGGTTCCTCGATCACGTACTCGTCTCCCGGCTCTACCCAAAGCAAGAACACAAGCAAAGGACCAACAATCAATCACGGTGCAATGCACAAGCAACATGATGCAAAACATGGCATGGTATGCAAGACATGATATGCAATGCATATGCGTGCTCCGAAAGGGAAAGAATGATCAAGGCATCAACTTGGCAAATCAAGTGTGCTGCTGGAAAGATGAGATGATTTTGGTCGAAATCGATATAAAGATCACCGGAAACGGATGCACGGTTTGCAAATGGCAAGCAAAACAAGAATGGTGCAAAACTGTAATTAACAGCACGATGCTACTTAGTATGCAACAAGAAACTAAGCTACTGCACTCCAACATAACAAAAAAATATATGGCAGTGATGTACACAAGATGCTTGCTAAAACATGAACACTGAGCTACGGCTAAATCACACAAGAGCAGGTTCAAACAAGCATGGCAAAAGTGCAAAAGATATCAGCTTCACAGACTTTGTGAAAATACTAACATGCCAGAAATAACATCGGAAGCAATGTTTGGATCAAGCAAACAACATGCTACAGGAACATATCATAGCAATAAAAGGCATGGCATGAATCTACTAAATGCATAGATCAAAAGTATCTTACTGATCATGAGCCAAAAAGGCACAGAAGATATGGTGGCACCCATGTAAACATAGCAAGTTTTATTAACAGTTTCAGACATGGCAGAAAACAGAGCATGACAAAAAAAGAATTATGAAGGCAACTTTGCGAGCTCAAACCACTCATCACAAAGCCTTGCATGACAAAACAAGCATATAAACAGCAAGATGACATGTTCATGAAGCTAACCATGTCAAGAGCAAGTTCATATCATGCATGGATCACTAGCAACAACCATGGCAAAATTGATTAACATGTAAACAGTCTGCTAGGAACATTTTATAGCAAAAGTAGAGCAAGATTAAGACATGCTAGGTCACTCCATAATTGCAAACAGGGGCGTGGATGGATAGAGCATAACCATATGTTCAAAACATCCTTACTTAAGCAACTCAAAACAAGCATGGATCTCACTGTAGCATCATGTTTACATGGCATAAAAATAACAGAAGGAAAATGACAATAAAATCCTAAGTCCCTGAAAACAGCAATATCACGAAGGCTAATTTGCATGCTTGTGCTAGTGTCCACATTGATCAAAAGATAAATGGCAAGCACGTCTGTAAAGATGGCATGACATAGTTCAAAACACATGTAGAGCACATGCCCATATGATGCACACAACAAATGTGACAAAAATGACAAATCATCATAATCTGATAAGTAGCAGCAGTAAACATTTTATAGCACTCTTGCATCAATGATTTGGGCATCAATATGAACTCAAACAAGCATGCCACAATGGAATGGAATGAAGAGCATCTCCCAATGAACATTTTTATATATCATGCGCATGAAACGGAGTTACGGTCATGTAGATATGAGGCAATGAATAGGGCATAAAATTATTAGGGGAAAAGGACTTAGACAAAAAAATCAACCTCCGGATCTCAGTTCTAGGGTTTCGCATGGACTATGAGGTTTGCCGGGATTCCTTGCCGGAGTTGACGGGGAAGACGGCCGGAAACGCGGGGGCATCGCCGGACTTGCCGTGGAGGACGCCGGGGAAGGAGGGGACCACCGGATCCGGGCGGAGTTCCTCGGATCTCGCCGCGGTGGTGGCCGAGGCGGCGAGCTCGACAGGTGAAGCAGACGGCGGCGGGAGGTACTGAGGAGGCCGGGCGACGGCGTGCGTGCAAACGGCAGCGACGGTGAGCGAGCGCTGCGGCGCGGGGCGACAGTGGAGGCGGCGCCGCGGCGCGGCAGTGAAGGCGACGACGCGGTGGCGCAAGGCACCGACGAGGTCGGTGGGCAGCGGCCGGCGAAGGACAGAGCCGGGCGGCGACGGAGCGGCATCCGCGGCAGAGCGCGGTGGCGCGGAGGCTCGGGCGATGGCGGCAGTGCGCGGGCCTTCGGGCCGGCTGCAGGCCCCGCGGGCCGGGCAGTGGTGGGAGGCGGCGGCGCTACGTGGCAGGCGCCGGTTGGCTGCGGGCGGCGGCACGGACGCATTCGGTCCGATCCGGACATGTCCGGCGGCAGCGGAGGGAGTTTAGCTAGGGTTTGGACCTGAATTTTGGGGGAGGATCACATTTATAGGTAGGGGAAGTTTGGAGTGTCCAAATGGGGTGTAGTTTTCGCCCACACGATCGTGATCCGACGGCGGAGGACATGGAAGTGGTTTAGATGGGTTATTGGGCTGTTTTGGAGGGGTGTTGGGCTGCAACACACAAGAGGCCTTCGCGGTTACCCGGTTAACCGTTGGAGTATCAAACGGACTCCAAATGGAACGAAATTTGAGGGGCGGTCTACTGGTGGTGTAACAAGGCCACATGGAAAATCTCGGTCCATTCCGAGAATGTTTGACTCCCGCTCACCAAAAGAGACAAACAGGGTGCGCCGGTGCATGTAGGAGTGTCGGATTGGAAAACGGACAACGGGGAAAATGCTCGGATGCATGAGACGAACACGTATGCAAAATGATATGCACATGCATGATATGAAATGTATGACATGAACAAAATGCAAAACAAAGACAAAAACCCAACCACGAAGGGAAATCTCATAACTTAAATCCGGAAATGGCAAGAGTCGGAGTTACAAATATGGCAAGTTACAACCGGGGTGTTACAACACTCCACCACTACGAGAGGATCTCGTCCCGAGATCTAGGACTGAAAGAACTCCAGATATTCGGAACAGAGGTGGTCCTCGCGTTCCCAGGTGGCTTCTCGGTCGAAATGGTGTGACCACTTCACTTTCAGGAATTTGATAGACTTGTTGCGAGTCTTGCGCTCAGTTTCTCCAAGAATAGCAATGGGATGCTCATGATAAGACAAGTCTTCTTGGAGATCAATCTCTTGGAAGTCGATGGTGCGCTCAGGAGTCTTGAAGCACTTGTGAAGCTGCGACACGTGAAACACATCATGCACATTTGCGAAGTTGGACGGAAGCTCAAGTTGATAGGCGAGATCGCCTCTTTTGCCAATGATCTTGAAAGGACCCACGTATCTAGGGGCAAGCTTCCCTTTGATACCGAAGCGACGAGTGCCTTTTATTGGAGAGACGTAGAGGTAGACATGGTCTCCGATCTCGAAAGCCAAATCACGGTGCTTGCTATCATAGTAACTCTTCTGGCGCGATTGCGCGAATTTGAGATTTTCGCAGATGACTTTGCACATTTCTTCAGCCTCTGTGATTAAGTCATTGCCAAGAAGTTGGTGTTCACCAGCCTCTGACCAATTAAGAGGAGTACGACACTTTCTGCCATATAGAATCTCGAATGGGGCCTTGCCCGAACTCGCTTGGAAACTGTTGCTGTAGGAGAACTCAGCATATGGAAGACAATCTTCCCATTTCATACCGAAGGAAATGACACAAGCCCTGAGCATATCTTCAAGAATTTGATTGACTTGCTCGACTTGGCCACTAGTTTGAGGATGGAAGGCTGTGCTGAAGCGAATGTTGGTGCCCATGGCCTTCTGGAAGGAGTCCTAGAACTTAGAAGTGAAGATGCTTCCACGACTGAAGATATCAACTGTGGAATACCGTGCAAGGAGACAATCCTGGAGGTGTATAGCTCTGCCAGCTGAGCTGCTGTGATAGATTCTTTGATTGGAAGGAAATGAGCCACTTTAGTAAGCTTGTTGATGACAATGAAGATAGCATCATTTCCACGCTTGGACTTGGGAAATCCAGTCACGAAGTCCATCTCTATATGGTCAAAATTCCATTCTAGAATGGCAAAAGGTTGTAGGAGACCAGCTGGCCGTTGGTGTTCTGCTTTCACTCTTCTGCAGACATCACATTCATTCACGAATTGAGCAATTTCTCGCTTCATTCGAGTCCACCAATACGACTGCTTGAGTTCATGGTACATCTTCATACTTCCAGGATGAATGGATAGAAGGGAATTGTGAGCCTCGTTCATAATGACTTTCCTTATATCGCCTTTAGGAAAGACAATTCGATCCTCGAAGAATAGAGTATCTTTGTGTGTCAGAGGCGCTCGAACGGCGGAGGCGGTGCGCGGGCCTCGCGGGCCGGGCGGAGGTGGGAGGCGGCGGCGCTACGTGGCAGGCGCCGGTTGGCTGCGGGCGGGGGCGCGGACGCGTCCGGTCCGATCCGGACATGTCCGGCGGCGGAGGAGGGAGTTTAGCTAGGGGTTGGACCCGAATTTCGGGGGAGGATCACATATCTATAGGTAGGGGAAGTTTGGAGTGTCCAAATGGGGTGTAGTTTTTGCCCACACGATCGTGATCCGACAACGGAGGACATGGAAGTGGTTTAGATGGCTTATTGGGCTGTTTTCGAGGGGTATTGGGCTGCAACACACAAGAGGCCTTCGTGGTTACCCGGTTAACCGTTGGAGTAGCAAATGGACTCCAAATGGAACGAAATTTGACAGGCGGTCTACTAGTGGTGTACCAAGGCCACTTGGCAAATCTCAATCCATTCCAAGAACATTTGACACCCGCTCACAAAAAGAGACAAACGGGGTGAGCCGGTGCATGTAGGAGTGTCGGATTGCAAAACAGACAACGAGGAAAATGCTCGGATGCATGAGACGAACATGTATGCAAAATGAGATGCACATGATGACATGATATGAAATGCATGACATGAACAAAATGCAAAACAAAGACAAAAACTCAACCACGAAGGGAAATCTCATAACTTAGATCCGGAAATGGCAAGAGTCTGAGTTAAAAAATATGGCAAGTTACATCTTGGGTGTTACACATACCGAGGATAAAGCCACCTGGGAATGAGAGGATGATCTATGGAAAGACCACCCACACCTATTTTCTAGCCAACCCGAATCTCGAGGACGAGATTCATTTTAAGGGAGGTAGGTTTGTAACATCCCAAATTTTCAATTTGAAATGTTATAGATAGGTCATTCATGCATATCATATTTTATTGCATTTTGCTTTGCGATCCTCGAAAACTCTAAGGAACTGAAGGACCACAGAGAGAGTTGGGGATTTCACCATTTTCATATTTGAATTTCCTCAAATATTGAAACAAGGATCATTTTGGTTTTAATTATTTTTTTCCCTCCGAAAATATTTCATATTAAAATTATATGAGAGGAGATAATATGACTTCTCCAAAATAAATGAAATATTGGAGGAAAAATAGTAAGATCAAATAAATAATTTTATTTGGATATTATTACCATATTATTTGAATTAGAAAAAATAGGCATTTTTTAAATTGCATTTTAGGCCAAGAAAATGTTCACTAAGCTCTAAATATTCTATTTAGACGGTGAAAATTGTTTTTGGCATTTTTACAATTTTTTTATATTTATTAGGATTTTTCTCGACGGAATCTGTTTAAAAAATCCCGGACTGCACTGGGCCGCAGCCCAGCCGGCCCGTTTCCCCGCGCCGTCGGTGGCACGGACGCCGAGGCAGAGTCCAAGCCGGACTCCACCTCGGGCCGGCCCCCTCCTATATATAGCCCCCCTCTCCGCCTCTCACCATTGTCGCCACCGCCAACAGTAGCAGCAGCGGCACCCGCTAGCCGCCGCCTGCGCCGCTCCTCCCACCGCCGCCCGCGCGCACGCCGCCGGACGCCATCCCGCCCGCCGGATCTCCCTACCCCGTCGCCACCGTTGACCTCGAGCCGCCGCTTCATTTTCTGTTTTTTAGGTAAAAACCACGATTTTCTTAAAAAAAACCCTAGATCGGTTAATTTTTTTAGTTAGATAGGTTCAGTTTTTCACCGGTTTATTTATTTAGCGGATGTTCGTTCATTCGTTTTAACAAACGCTGCTCGCCATTCAGGTTCAGGCAGCGAACGTTCGTTCGTTAGTCTTTTCTTTTTATTTTCTTTTTCAGCCAGGGACCTATCCACAATTATTTTTATCACAGATTAGCCCCTAATCTTCAAACTCTCGCCGTTTCTTAACCGTTTGTCAAAATCCAGTGAAACCAACGCCAAAATCTTCGTCTCAAACCTCTCTTTCTGCTTAATCAACTTGAACATGGTTTTGACAATTTAAAATTTTGGTTTCAAGCATATTTGAATTTGAAGTTCTTTTGACCATAGTTTCAGTTCTATAGCTCCGATTCGATTGATTCTTTTTGCAGATCGAATCTTTTTAGTTGAGTTTTCAGATTCGATCTTCCTATTTGAGTTTTACCTGTGCATCTATGCTTGAGTGCTTATGTATGCTATTGTTTGTTTGCCATAGAATTCCTGGAGTATGAAGCGTGCTACTACGAGTCACTAGGTTTTGCGGATCGTCAGCAAGGCAAGTAACACATTGATCATACTCTTTTCATACCTAGTTTTTATGCATTAGTTTCAATCCTCAAACATTGCATGATTAGGATGTGATTAACATGTGGGTATTGGGAAGTAGATAATGAGGTAGAACCTATTGCCCTGTTTATTATAGAACCCTGGGAATTACTTCTACGTTATACTTATGTTGCTATGCTATGCACGTAGACGTGGTTTGGTTTGAGAGATCCATGACAGATGTGAGTGTTTAATTAATGGTTAACTTAAGGTGGCTACTTTAATACACATCTGGGTGGATTGTTGGTTTGGGCACCTGGAGAATCCAGTGTTGTCCTAGGATATCCCGGAGTACCCGTGAGATCATCCTATGGTTCGCCACTCAGTCTCAAAGGGAACATAAGATTATTCATGCTAGAAACTTTCGTGTGCAGCCACAAGCTATTATGGGCTCTAGCATAGTTGAGTAAGTTGCATGACCTCTTTCAGTGGTGGGCTAGCAGATGTAGGGGAAAGTAGGTGTAACTGTCCATCCAGAGTAAAGAGTTAATGTTTCTGAAAGACTGTGTCTCGGTCATCCGTTTCTCAAAACCCCGTGTAGTGCGAGAAATCCAATGGAGGAGATCAAGTCGTCTTGTGGGGAAAAGTGCGCAAACCTCTGCAGAGTGTACAAACTAATCATGATTAGTTGTGTCCTCGGTTATGGACATCTTGAGTATCTGGTTCTTGAATTATCATGTGGATCTTGTCACTCTAAATTAATTTATTGGGTTAATAATTACTTTTAATTGGGGATTGAGTTGGAGGAACCTTCTCAATGTTGTTCAACTACCATGATAGTTAAATAAAACATATTCCTTTGTTGTAGGAAATTAGCTTTTCGCAAAACATTATAACCGTAGAGCCTCCACCAGCCATATATGGATGTAGTGATAGCATTTATCTTGTTCATTGCTCTATTGTGTTATATTGCCAGCATATTCCATGTGCTGACCCACATTCAGGCTGCAACATATCATGTTGCAGACTTTTCAGACGAAGAGTAAGGTGCGCTAGGTCGTTGTCGTGCACTTAGCTATGTCATTGGAGTTTATGGAATCACTTTATCTTCCAAGCCTTCCGTTGTTATCTTATTTAGATGGCCTTAAGCCATATTTATTGTAATAAGTTCTCTTTGGAGACTACCGATGTAATAAGTGTCTGATTGCTACTCTGTTATAAATCCTTTGAGTATTGTGTGTGTCAGCATTACCGATCCAGGGATGACACTTATGCACAGAGGCTTGATCGGCTGAGGTCGGGACGCTACAAAGTCAGTTGGTGCAGTTCCAAGCAAAGCGTCGTGGCGGGATCTACATGTGAAGCGGTGTACATAGCTACTTCGAAAGCAGCAAAAGAAGGAGTCTAGATGAAGGAGTTCATATCCGATCTAGGTGTCATACCTAGTGCATCGGGTCTAATGAAAATCTTTTGTGACAACACTTGTGCAATTGCCTTGGCAAAGGAATCCAGTTTTCACAAGAGAACCAAGCACATCAAGAGACGCTTCAACTCCATCTGTGATCAAGTCAAGGAGGGAGACATAGATATTTGCAAGATACATACAGATCTGAATGTTGCAGACCTGTTGACTAAGCCTCTCTCATGAGCAAAACATGATCAGCACCAAGACTCCATGGGTGTTAGAATCATTACTTTGTAATCTAGATTATTGACTCTAGTGCAAGTGGGAGACTGAAGGAAATATGCCCTAGAGGCAATAATAAAGTTGTTATTTATATTTCCTTATATCATGATAAATGTTTATTATTCATGCTAGAATTGTATTAACCGCCGGAAATTTAGTACATGTGTGAATACATAGACAAACTGAGTGTCACTAGTACGCCTCTACTTGACTAGTTCGTTAATCAAAGATGGTTAAGTTTCCTAAGCATAGACATGAGTTGTCATTTGATTAATGGTATCACATCATTAGAGAATGATGTGATTGACTTGACCCATCCGTTAGCTTATCACTATGATCGTTTAGTTTATTGATATTGCTTTCTCAATAACTTATACGTATTCTTATGACTATGAGATTATGCAACTCCCGAGTACCAGAGGAACACTTAGTGTGTTATCAAACATCACAACGTAACTGGGTGATTATAAAGATGCTCTATAGGTGTCTCTGATGGTGCTTATTGAGTTGGCATAGATCAAGATTAGGATTTGTCACTCCGATTTTCGGAGAGGTACTCCCTAGGCCCTCTCGGTAATGCACATCACTATAAACCTTGCAAGAAATGTAACTAATGAGTTAGTTGCGGGATGTTGCATTACGGAATGAGTAAAGAGACTTGCCGGTAACGAGATTGAACTAGTTATTGAGATGCCGACGATCGAATCTCGGTCAAGTAACATACCGATGACAAAGGGGACAACGTATGTTGTTATGCGGTTTGACCGATAAAGATCTTCGTAGAATATGTAGGAGCCAATATGAGCATCCAGGTTTCGCTATTGGTTATTGACTGGAGAAGTGTCTCGGTCATGTCTACATAGTTCTCGAACCTGTAGGGTTCGCACGCTTAACGTTCGATGACGATCGGTATTATGAGTTTATGTGTTTTGATATACTGAAGGTAGTTCGGAGTCCCGGATGTGATCATGGACATGATGAGGAGTCTCGAAATGGTCGAGACATGAAGATTGATATATTGGATGACTATATTCGGACATCGGAAATGTTTCGGAGAAGTTTCGGATAAACCGGAGTGCCAGAGGGTCACCGGAACCCCCCCCCCCCCTGGAGGGGGGACTAATGGGCCTCATGGGCCTTTGTGGAGAGAGGGGACGGCTAGGGCAGGCTGCGCGCCCCCTCCCCCTTGGGTCTGAATTGGACTAGGGAAAAGGGGGCGGCGCCCCACTTTCCTTCTCCCTCTCTCCCTCTCCTTCCTCCCCCCTCTCTTACTTGTAGGAAACCTACTAGGATAGGATTCCTATTCCTAGTAGGAATCCTACTTGGGGCGCGCCCCTATAGGGTCGGCCGGCCACCCCATTGCTCCTTTATACACGGGGGCAGGGGGCACCCTAGAACACACAAGTTGACAGTTGTCTTAGCCGTGTGCGGTGCTCCCCTCCACCATATTCCACCTTGGTCATATCGTCGTAGTGCTTAGGTGAAGCCCTACGGCGGTAACTTCATCATCACCGTCATCACGCTGTCATGCTGACGAAACTCTCCCTCGGCCTCAACTGGATCAAGAGTACAAGGGACATCATCATGCTGAACGTATGCTGAACATGGAGGTGTCATACGTTCGGTGCTGAGATCGGTCGGATCATGAAGACATACGACTACATCAACCGCGTTGTCATAACACTTCCGCTTTCGGTCTATGAGGGTACGTAGACATACTCTTCCCCTCGCGTTGCTATGCATCACCTAGATGGATCTTGCGTGTGCGTAGGAATTTTTTTGAAATTACTGCGTTCCCCAACATTAGCTTCGCGGCTGTTTGCTTGTGTTGGGTCTTTTTGGTAAGCGCAGTTCAGTTTTGGCAAACTTTTGGTTGCATCTGTTGTGTCTCCTATGCCTAAGGTCCAAGTTGATTCCATAGATGAGGAAAAGCAAGCCTCTATGGATGCTTCTTCCCTCGTGCTGGACCTTGATCAGCACCATTGCTTGTTGTGTTGCATGCCTTTGGGGAGTTATTTACCCAAAACCACCACAGTTGGTGCTAGGATAACAATTTGATACCATATTTGAGCCAGGGCACAAAAAGCCACCACATCTGCACCTAACCAATAACGCGGAGCACTGATAGTCTCATAAGCTCGCGAAAACAGTCGTTCTGACCTCTTGGGCCCACTTGTCAGGCTGAGGTGGCAAAGACCAAAACTTTGACCAACTAATGTGGCAAATGAGATGAGGGCCCACCTATCAATGAGGAAATGGTCATCTTCTTCCCATCTCTATTTCTCTGAGGCATTTCCTCAAATAGCTTGAGGATGACCGTCAGGGAGCTCTTTCTTGCAGCGATGCGATGAGCTTGACGCAGATGGACGGACCACTCCACCGAGGCAAGCATGCCGACGAGCTAGCAGCTCTTGCTCCCGAGCTATGCGCCAGCCTGCGTGTCCAAGGACCGAGCACAGCGTGGACCTTGGCTGCCAGCGCGAGCATGCACGTGCAAGTGAGGCGGCGGCAGCCGGAGCACACGACAACGTGCGTGATCAGGGGAGGTCGCACAGAGGAGCTAGGTGACCTTGTGAAGGAAATATGTCCTAGAGGCAATGATAAAGTTCTTATTTTATATTTCCTTATTCATGATAAAGGTTTTTTATTCATGCTAGAATTGTATTGATCGAAAACCTTTATACATGTGTGAATACATAAACAAACACCGTGTCCCAAGTGAGCCTCTACTAGACTAGCTCGTTGATCAAATATGGTTAAGGTTTCCTAACCATGGACATGGGTTGTAATTTGATAATGGGATCACATCATTAGGAGAATGATTTGATGGACAAGACCCATCTATAGCTTAGCATAATGATCGTTCAGTTTTATTGTTATTGCTTTCTTCATGTCAAATACATATTCCTTCGACTATGAGATTAAGCAACTCCCGGATACCGGAGGAATGCCTTGTGTGCTATCAAACGTCACGTCATAACTGGGTGATTATAAAGATGCTTGACAGGTATCTCTGAATGTGTTTGTTCAGTTGGCATAGATAGAGATTGGGATTTGTCACTCTGAGTATCGGAGAGGTATCTCGGGGCCCTCTCGGTAATACACATCATAAGCTTGCAAGCAAACGACTAAGGAGTTAGTCATGAGGTGATGTACTACGGAACGAGTAAACAGACTTGCCGGTAACGAGATTGAACTAGGTAAGAAGATACCGACGATTGAATCTTGGGCAAGTAACATACCGATAGACAAAAGGGAATTATGTATGTTGTCATAACGGTTAGACCGATAGAGGTCTTGTAGAATATGTAGGAGCCAACATGGGCATCCAGGTTCCGCTATTGGTTATTGATCGGAGAGGTGTCTCGGTCATGTCTACATAGTTCTCAAACCCGTAGGGTCCGCACGCTTAATGTTCGATGATGATATAGTATTATATGAGTTATGTGATTTGGTGACCAAATGTTGTTTGAAGTCCCGGATGAGATCACGGACATGATGAGGTTTCTCGAAATGGTCCAAAGGTAAAGATTGATATATAGGACGATAGTATTCGGACACCGAAAGTGTTCCGGGGGGTACCTGGTACTTATCGGGTCACTGGAAGGGGTTCTGGGCACCCTGGCAAAAGATATGGGCCTTATGGGCCAAGAGGGGAAACACACCAGCCACAAGGGGCTGGTGCACCACCCATATGGGCCGGCCAAGGTGGAGAAGAAAAGGGGAAGGAGGAAAGGAAATAAAGGGAATAGGATTCCCCCTTGCTTTCCCCGTCCCCCTCTTTCCTTCTCCCTTTGACAGATATGGCAGGGGGGCGCGCGGCTAGGGAGGAGCCCAAGTAGGATTCGGTTCTACTTGGGGCGCCTCCTAGCCTCTCCCCTCCCCCTCCCACCTATATATATGTGGGGGCGCCTAGCACATCCCAGACAATTGTTTAGCCATGTGCGGCACCCCCTCCACGGTTTGCTCCCCCGGTCATATTTTCGTAGTGCTTAGGCGAAGCCCTACGAGGATCACTCACCATCACTGTCACCATGCCATCGTGCTGACGGAACTCATCTACTACCTCGACGTATTCCTAGATCAAGAAGGAAAGAGACGTCACTGAGCTGAATGTGTGCAGAATGCGGAGGTGTCGTGCGTTCGGTACTTGATCGGTTGAAGCACGAAGAAGTTCGACTACATCAACCGCGTTAAGAAATGCTTTCGCTTACGGTCTACGAGGGTACGTAGACACACTCTCCCCCTCGTTGTTATGCATCTGCATGGATAGATCATTGTGTGTCCATAGAAATTTTTTTGTTTTCCATGCAACGATTCCCAACGATGGTATCAGAGCCAAGTTTATGCATAGATGATATGCACGAGTAGAACATAAAGAGTTGTGGGCGGTGATAGTCATACTGCTTACCACCAACGTCTTATTTTGATTCGGCGGTATTGTGGGATGAAGCGGCCCGGACCAACCTTACATGTTCACGCACATGAGACCGGTTCCACCGACAGATATGTAACTAGTTTTGCATAAAGGTGGCTCGTGGGTGTCTGTTTCTCCTACTTTAGTTGAATCAAATTTGACTACGGCCGGTCCTTGAAGAAGGTTAAAACAACAAACTTGACATAACACCGTTGTGGTTTTATGCGTAGGTAAGAACGGTTCTTGCTAGAAGCCCATAGCAGCCATGTAAAACTTGCAACAACAAAGTGGAGGACGTCTAACTTGTTTTTACAGGGCATGTTGTGATGCGATATGGCCAAGACATGATGTGATAAACGTTATTGTATGAGATGATCATGTTTTGTAAGATATCTGACAACCGGCAGGAGCCTTATGGTTGTCTCTTTATTGTATGAAATGCAAATGCCATGTAATTCTTTACTTTATCAATATGCGTTAGTGATAGTTGTAGAAGCAATAGTTGGCGAGACGACCACGACACTATGATGGAGATCAAGGTGTCGAGCCGGTGACGATGGAGATCATGATGTTGCTTTGGAGATGGAGATCAAAAGCACAAGATGATGATGGTCATATCAAGTCACATATTTTGATTGCATGTGATGTTTATCCTTTATGCATCTTATTTTGCTTAGAACAGCGGTAGCATTATAAGATGATCCCTTCACTAAATTTCAAGGTAAAATTGTTCTCCCTGAGTATTCTCCGTTGCTATAGTTCGTCGTGTTGAGACACCACATGATGATCAATTGTGATAGACTCTACGTTCACATACAATGGGTGCAAGATAGTTTTGCACATGCGGAATACTTGGGTTAAACTTGACGAGCCTAGCATGTATAGACATGGCCTCGGAACACTTGAGATTGAAAGGTCGAATGTGAATCATATAGTAGATATGATCAACATAGAGATGTTCACCATTGATGACTTCCCCATCTCATGTGATGATCGGACATGGGTTAGTTGATTTGGATCACGTATCACTTAGATGACTTGAGGGGTGTCTATTTAAGTGGGAGTTCTTAAGTAATATGATTAATTGAACTTAATTTATCATGAACTTAGTCTTATAGTTTTGCATATCTATGTTGTATATCAATGGCCCAAGCTACCGTTCCCCTGAATTTTAATGCGTTCCTAGAGAAAGCTAATTTAAAAGATGATGGTAGAAACTACACGGACTGGGTCCGTAACTTGAGGATTACCCTCATTGTTGCACAGAAGAATTATGTCCTTGATACACCGCTAGGTGAAAGGCCTGGTGTAGGAGTAGATGCTGATGTTTTTAACGTCTGGCAAGCTCGATTCGGTGACTACTAGATAGTTCACTGTGCCATGCTTTACGGCTTAGAACCGGGACTTCAAAGATGTTTTGAACGTCATGGAGCATATTAGATTTTCCAAGAGTTGAAGTCAAGCAAATGCCCGGGTTGAGAGATATGAAGTCCCCAACAAGTTATGTCAGTGAACACATACTCAAAATGTATGGCTATTATAATCACTTGACTCAGCTGGGAGTTGATCTTCCAGTTGATTATGTCATTTACAGAGTTCTTCAGTCACTACCACCAAGCTACAAAGCCTTCGTGATGAACTATAGTATGCAACGGATGAACAAGACAATTCCCGAGCTCTTCGCAATGCTCAAAGTTGCAGAGGTAGAAATCAAGAAGGAGCATCAAGTGTTGATGGTTAACAAGACCACTAGTTTCAAGAAAAAGGGCAAGGGAAAGAAGGGGAACGTCAAGAAGAATGGCAAGCAAGTTGCCACTCCCGGGAGGAAGCCCAAAGCTGGACCCAAGCCTGAAACTGAGTGCTTCTACTGCAAAGGGACTGATCACTGGAAGAAGAACTGCCCCAAGTATTTGGCGGATAAGAAGGATGGCAAAGTGAACAAAGGTATATTTGATATACATGTTATTGATGTGTACCTTACTAATGCTTGTAGTAGCGCCTGGGTATTTGATACTGGTTCAGTTGCTCATATTTGTAACTCGAAATAGGAGCTACGGAATAAACGGAGATTGGCTAATGACGAGGTGACAATGCCCATCGGGAATGGTTCCAAGGTCGATGTGATCGCCGTCGGCATGCTACCTCTACATCTACCTTCGGGATTAGTTTTAGACCTAAATAATTGTTATTTGGTGCCAGCGTTGAGCATGAATATTATATCTGGATCTTGTTTAGTGTGAGATGGTTATTCATTTAAATCAGAGAATAATGGTTGTTCTATTTATATGAGTAATATCTTTTATGGTCATGCACCCTTGAAGAGTGGTCTATTTCTGTTGAATCTCGATTGTAGTGATACACATATTCATAATATTGATGCCAAAAGATGCAAAGTTGATAATTATAGTGCAACATATTTGTGGCACTTCCATTTAGGTCATATTGGTGCAAAGCGCATGAAGAAGCTCCATACAGATGGACTTTGGGAATCACTTGATTATGAATCATTTGATACTTGCAAACCATGCCTCATGGGCAAGATGACTAAAACTCCGTTCTCCAGAACAATGGAGCGAGCCAATGACTTATTGGAAATAATACATACCGATGTATGCGGTTCGATGAGTGTTGAGGCACGTGGCGGGTATCATTATTTTCCGACCTTCATAAATGATTTGAGCAGATATGGGTATATCTACTTAATGAAACACAAGTCTGAAACATTTGAAAAGTTCAAATAATTCCAGAGTGAAGTGGACAATCATCGTAACAAGCAAATAAAGTTTCAACGATCTGGTCGCGGAGATGAATATTTGAGTTACGAGTTTGGCCTTCATTTAAAACAATGTGAAATAGTTTCACAACTCACGCCACCTGGAACACCATAGTGTAATGGTGTGTTTGAACGTCGTAACCGTACTTTATTAGATATGGTGGGATCCATGATGTCTCTTACCGATTTACCACTATCGTTTTGGGGTTATGCATTAGAGATGGCTGCATTCACGTTAAATAGGGCATCGTCTAAATCCGTTGAGACGACACCGTATGAACTGTGGTTTGGCAAGAAACCTAAGCTATCGTTTCTTAAAGTTTGGGGTTGTGAAACTTATGTCAAAAGGATTCAACCTGATAAGCTCGAACACAAATCAAAGAAGTGTGTCTTCATAGGATACCCCAAGGAAACAATTGGGTACACCTTCTACCACAGATTCGAAGGCAAGATTTTTGTTGCCAAGAATGGAACATTTCTAGAGAAGGAGTTTCTCTCGAAAGAAGTGAGTGGGAGGAAAGTTGAACTTGATGAGGTAATTGTACCTTCTCTCAATTTGGAAAAGTAGCACACCAGAGAAATTCGTTCCCGTGACGCCTACACCAACTAGAGAGGAAGCTAATGATGATGATCATGAAACTTCAGATCAAGTTACTAATGGACCTCGTAGGACAAACAGAGCACGTTCCGCACCAGAATGGTACAGTAATCATGTCCTGGAAGTCATGTTACTATACCATGGCGAACCTACGAACTATGAAGAAGCTATGATGAGCCCAGATTCTGATAAATGGCTTCAGGCCTTGAAATCTGAGATAGGATCCATGTATGAGAACAAAGTATGGACTTTGATGAACTTTCCTGATGATCGGCAAGCCATTGAGAATAAATGGGTCTTCAATAAGAAGACTGACGCTGATGGTAATGTAACCGTCTACAAAGCTTGACTTGTCGCGAAAGGTTTTTGAAAAGTTCAAGGGGTTGACTATGATGAGACCTTCTCACCAGTAGCGATGCTTAAGTCATTCCAAATCATGTTAGCAATTGCCACATTTTATGATTATGAAATTTGGCAAATGGACGTCAAAACCGCATTCCTTAATGGATTTCTTAAAGAAGAGTTGTATATGATGCAACCAGAAGGTTTTGTCAATCCGAAAGGTGCTAACAATGTGGGCAACCTCCAGCTATCCATCTTTGGACTGGTGAAAGCATCTCAGAATTAGAATATACGCTTTGATGAGGTGATCAAAGCATATGGTTTTATACAGACTTTCGCTGAAGCCTGTATTTACAAGAAAGTGAGTGGGAGCTCTGTA
Organism: Triticum urartu; assembly: GCF_003073215.2. Classification (NCBI taxonomy): domain Eukaryota; kingdom Viridiplantae; phylum Streptophyta; class Magnoliopsida; order Poales; family Poaceae; genus Triticum; species Triticum urartu. Next base: position 482,272,302 of record NC_053023.1, read on the forward strand.
GCATTTCTAATATTATATGTAGATGACATATTGTTGATTGGAAATGATATAGATTTCTGGATAGCATAAAAGGATACTTGGATAAAAAAATTCAATAAAAGACATCGGTGAAGTTGCTTATATATTGGGCATCAAGATCTATAGAGATAGATCAAGACGCTTAATAGGACTTTCACAAAGCACATACCTTGATAAAGTTTTGAAGAAGTTCAAAATGGACCAGTCAAAGAAATGGTTCTGATGTGGCTTGAACTACGTCGGTATTTCCCCAAAGAGGAAGGGATGACGTAGCACAGCTAGGGTAGGTATCTCCCTCAGTGATGAGACCCAGGTTATCGAACTACTAGGAGAACCACGCAACACTACGTGAATGGCACCTTCATGAAGGAAATATGCCCTAGAGGCAATTATAAAGTTGTTATTTATATTTCCTTATATCATGATAAATGTTTATTATTCGTGCTAGAATTGTATTAACTGAAAACTTAGTACATGTGTGAATACATAGACAAAACTGAGTGTCCCAAGTATGCCTCTACTTGACTAGCTCGTTAATCAAAGATGGTTATGTTTACTAACCATAGACATGTGTTGTCATCTGATGAACGGGATCACATCATTAGAGAATGACGTGATGGACAAGACCCATCTGTTTGCTTATCATTATGATCGTTTAGTTTTATTGTTATTTCTTTCTTCATGACTTATACATATTCCTCTGACTATGAGATTATGCAACTCCTGAATACCGGAGGAACACTTTGTGTGCTATCAAACGTCACAACGTAAGTGGGTGATTATAAAGATGCTCTATAGGTTTCTCCGAAGGTGTTTGTTGAGTTGGCATAGATCAAGATTAGGATTTGTCACTCCGTATATCAGAGAGGTATCTCTGGGCCCTCTCGGTAATGCACATCACTATAAGCCTTGCAAGCAATGTGACTAATGAGTTAGTTGCGGGATGATGCATTATGGAACGAGTAAAGAGACTTGCCGGTAACGAGATTGAACTAGTATGATGATACCGACGATCAAATCTTGGGCAAGTAACATACCGATGACAAAGGGAATAACGTATGTTGTTTTGCGGTTTGACCGATAAAGATCTTCGTAGAATATGTAGGAGCCAACATGAGCATCCAGGTTCCGCTATTGATTATTGACCAGAGATGTGTCTCGGTCATGTCTACATAGTTCTCGACCCCGTAGGGTCGGCATGCTTAACCTTTGATGACGATTTGTATTATGAGTTATGTGTTTTGATGACCGAAGTTTGTTCGGAGTACCGGATAAGATCATGGACATCACGAGGAGTCTCGAAATGGTCGAGAGGTAATGATTGATATATTGGAAGGTAGTATTCGGACATTGGAATGGTTTCGAGTGATTCAGATATTTTTCCGGAGTACCGAGGAGTTATCGGAACCCCCTGGGGAAGTGTTGGGCCAACATGGGCCTAAGGGAGAGAGAGAGGGAAGCCCGCGGGGGGTGGTCATGAGCCCTCCTCCTTGGGAGTCCGAATAGGACAAGGAGGAGGGGACGGCGCCCCCCTTCCCTTTCCCTCTCCCCCCTTCCTATTCTCTCCGGCGGAGAAAGGGAAAGGGGGGGCGAATCCTTGTAACATCCCAATTTTCAATTTGGATGTTAATCATTAGGTCATCATATGCATCCATAATTTATGTATTTTTGAATTTGTATTATTTGGAATTTTGATCCTAGAAACCTTGAGCAACTCAAGGACCATTTGAGAGAGTTGGAGATTTTCACAAAAATCCATTCTTAAATTTTCAAAATTGGTAAATTGGATCAAAGTGATTTAATTCGAAATTATTATTTTTTCCAAATACTTCAAATAAAAAAATTATGAAAGATAATATGACTTCTTCAAAATAGTTAGGAAATATTGGAAAGTTAATTTTGAATAAAAATATATTTATTTGAATTTTTATTTGGAATTTTATTCGATTGAATTTTATTAAATTAGGGAAAAGGTTGGATTTTTTAAAATTGCATTTAGTCCAGAAAAATGTTCACATTATCCCAAATATTAGGAGGGGAGGGTGAAAATTGTTTCTATAATTTTAGATATTTTATTTTATTTTTATTTGGATTTTTCTTCGCATCATTATTTAAAAAAATTCTTCTTCGGATCGACTGGGCCGAAGCCCAGTCGGCCTAGCAACGCCGCCTTCCCCGAGCCGCATCGGGGTCCGCCTACAGCACGCGTGCCCCGCCGCCACCGAGTCCGACTCCGCCCCGCCGCCGCCTTTGCCCCTTCCCCAAGCCGACCCGGCCCCTTCCCCGGCCTTTATAAGGCGTCGCCCCGGCCCCTCTCCTCCCCATCAGCCGCCGCCGCCGCCCCACGCAGCAGCAGCCAACCGCAAGCGCCGCCTCCCGCCGCCTGCCGCGCCGCACACCGCCGACGCCGCTAGCCCGCGCCGCCACCCCCGTCGCCCCACCACTCGCCGCGTCGAAGCCGCCCCGTGCCGTCCCGCCGTCGCCGGAGTTCGTCGCTGTCGTCGCCGGTTTTCCCAGCGAAACCGTCGAACCGGTATAAAACCATCGTCCCGATCCGGTTTTCTTTCGGTCTTCTAAGCCGGTTTTATTTTTTTAGGTTAGTTTAATTAGTGGATGTTCGTCCATTAGTCTTCGGTAGAGAACGGTTTTCATTCGTTAGGTTTCTTTAGCGAACGTTCGTTGTTAGATTTTTGTTTTTCTATTTATTTTCAGCTAGGAACCTATCCGTAATTATTTTTTCATGAATTAGTCCCTGATCTTTATTCGATCACAACTTTCTGCTCGTTTATCCAAATCCAACGAAACCAACGCCAAATTCTTCATTACGATCCCCTCTGTTCATATAATCAAGTTAAACATGTTTTTGAAAATTTAAAATTTGGTTTCAAACAGATTTGAATTTGAACTTCTTTTGATCGTAACTTGAGTTTCATATCTCCGATTTATTTGATTCTTTTTGCAAATCGAAGCTCTTCACTTGAACTTTCTGTTTAGATCTTTTTATTTGGTTTTACCTTTGCGTCTTATGTTGGAGTGCTTATGTATGCTATTGTTTGTTTACGATAGAGTACCCGGAGTGCGAAGCTTGCTACTACGAATCTCTAGGGTTTTCCGATCGTCAGCAAGGCAAGTTACACTTTGATCATATCCCTTTATTACCCAGTTTTATGCATTAGTCTCAACCCTCAAACATTGCATGAGTAGGAGTGCGAACGTGTGGTTATTATTAAGTAGTTGATGAGGTAGGAACCTATTATCCTTTTTATCAACCCCGGGATTTTTGCGTTATGCTCATATTTCTTAGCCACGCTCGTAGAAGGGGATTGGTATGTGAGAATCATGCAAGTTGTGAGAGATTTTAACTAAGGAAAACTTAAGGTGGCTACTTTAATACACATCTGGGTGGATTGGTTGCGGGCACCTGGAGTAATCCAGTGTTGTCCTAGGATATCCTGGAGTACCCGTGTGATCATCTTATGGAATACCTCCCAGGCTCAAAGGAATCATAATATTATTCATGCTGGAAACTTCCGTGTGCAGCCACGAGCCATTATGGGCTCTGGCATAGTTGAGTAAGTTGGATGACCTCTTTCAGTGGTAGGCTAGCAGATGTAGGGGAAAGTAGGTGCTACTGTCTACCCATAGTAGAGATTTAATGCTTCAGAAAGACTATGTCTCGATCATCCGATCATTAATGTGGTCTAGTCTTGTGGGGAAAAGTGCGCAAACCTCCGCAGAGTGTATAAACTAATCATGGTTAGTCGTGTCCCCGGTTATGGACATCTTGAGTATCTGGTATTTGAATTATTGATTGATCTCATCACTTTACTTAATGAATTTGTTGGGTTATTAATATTCTTTTGGGAATTGAGTTGGGGGAACCTTCTCAGTAATGGCATAAACTTGGTAGTTAAATAAAATCTATTCCTTTGTTGTAGGGGAAAATTAGCTTTATGCAAATGATAAACTAAGATCCTCCACCAGCCATATATGCATGTAGTGATAGTTATTACTTCATAATTTTCTTTATAGTGTGATCTTGCCAGCATATTCCATGTGCTGACCTACACTGTTGCAACGTATCATGTTGCAGAATTTTCAGACGAAGAGTAAGGTGTGATAGGTCGTTGTCATGCACTCAGTTTTGTCGTGGAGTTGGATGGACTCATTTACCTTCGAAGCTTCCACAAGTTATGTAGATTGCCTTCAGCCATATTATTGTAATAAGTACTCTTTTGAGACACTCGATGTAATAAGCGTGTGATTGAACTCTGCTATAAATCCTCGAGTACTGTCAGCAATACCGATCCAGGGATGACACTTAAGCATAGAGACTAGGGTCCATTGGGATCGGGTCACTACAAGATGGTATCAGAGCACACGCTCACTATAGGATGCGACCACTAGGAAAAGCCACAGGATACTCTTCTCTACTCATTTCTAACTCTTCTCTATTTCTACACTGTAGATTTCGGACCCAAAGAACAAGTTCACTCAACCAGATGACGACACCCCTTTCGGACGACACTTGAAGGAAGTCACTAGGTACCAGAACATCAGCATACCAAGATTCACCGGAACCTTCACCGCCACTTTACCAAAAGAGGAGCACTGGACGATTCAAGTTCGTGTTTCAGGAAGGACTTTTGCACCAATTACCGAGCCCATCGAGTTTTCCTTTGACGCACCAACCTGGAGTTTAGGAAAGAGCTTGGCCGCCCACATCGCCATTGGACACATAGGCGAGGTGTACAACAAGGATATTAAAGATAGCACCTACCAGATATATGGACGCCGAGACGAGCAATGGGAGATGATTCGCCCCAGGAAGGATAAATCTATTGCAGTCTACATACAGGAGTTGAACCAGCACATTCGTTGTTATGAGAACCAGATGTGCGCTAACATGATAGATACGAAGAAGGTGATGACCCGGAATATGGAGCTAGAAGAATAACTCAAGGCTAAAGGTGATGGATATGAAGAAGAAATTATTGTACTGCTAGAGAAGAATGAAGACCTGAAGAGGAAGCCAGGACTGCCCGTGGTGAAGCCCGAGCCTAGAGTGGACATTCGTTCTGAAGACTACATTATACTAGACGACACAAACACAGACCCCGACAACGATGATGAAGACAGTGCTGATTATGAAGACGAAGCTGGAGCGGATATTATGGAGTTTTCCACCGATCAAAATTTCTAGTCAACCACCATATTACTATTAGTATTTTTCCAAGTAGTTAGAAAGCATTGTGAGATTTTGTAACGGTAGCTTAGATCGATTGTATGAATCTTGTTTGAATTGAGTGGTGTGGAATGAATATGTTTGTCTCATGTGCATATGGGTAGTGAAATATCTCTTTAGACCCTACTCTATTTTGTTCTCACCCCTCTAAACCTATCAGATGCCTCCGAGACGTGACTCCGGAATCGTTTTCCTGTCGGAGCTCACTCAGTTGATCCAACAGCAGAATGCCTAGATGCAGTTACTAGTCCAGAACCAAGGCAACAACAACAACAAACCACCGCCACCACCCCCATTTGACAACTTAGCCCGGTTTCTAAGGTTGAATCCGCCGGTGTTCTTTAGCAGCACTGAGCCAATTGTTGCTGATGACTGGCTCCGCAAGATTGGAAGGGAGCTGACCACCGTAGATTCCACAGATGCTGAGAAGGTGCGCTTTGCCGCACATCAACTGGATGGACCCACAGCCTCATGGTGGGAGAACTACACAGCCACTTTCCCTGTGGCAAATGTTACTTGGGATCAGTTTCAACAAGCATTTCGCACTGCACATGTCTCAGCTAGAGCCATGAGTATGAAGAAGCGTGAATTCCGCAACTTACGCCAGGGAAATCGTACTATGGCGCGGTACGTGGATGAGTTTAGCAAGTTAGCACACTACGCCCCAGATGATGTGGCCACAGACGCCGCGAAGTAGGAGAAGTTTCTTGAGGGGTTGAATGATGAGCTAAGTATGCAATTGATGGTGGCAGCATTCACCAACTACCAGGAGTTGGTAGACAGGGCCCTCATGATTGAAGGCAAGCAGCAGCAGATAGAGAACCGCAAACGGAAGTATGGACAGGGGAAGTACAACTCTGGAGCTCAGCAGAAACCCCACTATTCCCCGTACGCGGGAGGACACACCCATCATACCCATGGAGGGCATAACCATGGAGGCCATTCTCACAATGGAGGAAATTCACACAACCAAAGTGATCCTAAGAATGGTAATGGGAATGGAGGAAACAACAATCAGAGCCGTTCCAACCCCGCTACACCTGCCAAGAAAGATCTGAGACACATAACTTCAAGTGCGGGAAGACTGGACACTACACCATAGAGTGTGATACGTCTCCGTCGTATCTACTTTTTGAAACACGTTTGCCCTTGTTTTGTACTCTAACTTGCATGATTTGAATGGAACTAACCCGGACTGGCGCTATTTTCAGCAGAATTGCCATGGTGTTATTTTGTGCAAAAATGAAAGTTCTCAGAATGACCTGAAAATCAACGGAGATTATTTTACGAATATATAAAAAATACTGGAAGAAGAATCCACGTCAGGGGGCCCACACCCTGTCCACGAGGGTGAGAGGCGCGCGCCCTGCCTCGTGGGCCCCCTGACGCTCCATCGACATCCATCTTGACTCCATATATTCACTTTCGGGGAGAAAAAAACTAGAGGGAAGGATTCATTGCATTTTACGATACGGAGCCGCCGCCAAGCCCTAAACTCACTCGGAGGGCTGATCTGGAGTCCGTTCGGGGCTCCAGGGAGGGGAACCATCGCCATCATCATCATCAACCTTCCTCCATCACCAATTTCATGATGCTCATCGTCATGCATGAGTAATAACATCGTAGGCTTGCTGGACGGTGATGGGTTGGATGAGATTTATCATGTAATCGAGTTAGGTTTGTTAGGGTTTGATCCCTAGTATCCACTATGTTCTGAGATTGATGTTGCTATGACTTTGCTATGCTTAATGCTTGTCACTAGGGCCCGAGTGCCATGATTTCTGATCTGAACCTATTATGTTTTCATGAATATATGTGAGTTCTTGATCCTATCTTGCAACTCTATAGTCACATATTATGTGTTATGATCCGTTAACCCCGAAGTGACAATAATCGGGATACTTACCGGTGATGACCATAGTTTGAGGAGTTCATGTATTCACTATGTGTTAATGCTTTGGTCCGGTACTCTATTAAAAGGACGCCTTAATATCCCTTAGTTTCCAATAGGACCCCGTTGCCATGGGAGGGTAGGACAAAAGATGTCATGCAAGTTCTTTTCCATAAGCACGTATAACTATATTCGGAATACATGCCTACATTACATTGATGAACTGGAGCTAGTTCTGTGTCACCCTATGTTATAACTATTGCATGAGGAATTGCTTCCGATATAATTCTCCATCACCGATCCAATGCCTATGAGCTTTTCATATATTGTTCTTCGCTTATTTACTTTTCCGTTGCTATTGTTACAATCACTATAAAACCAAAAATATTAATTTTTCTACCGTTACCACTACTATCATGTTACTTTGCTACTAAATACCTTGTTGCGGATATTAAGTTTCCAGGTGTGGTTGAATTGACAACTCAGCTGCTAATACTTGAGAATATTCTTTGGCTCCGCTTGTGTCGAATCAATAAATTTGAGTTGAATACTCTACCCTCGAAAACTGTTGCGATCCCCTATACTTGTGGGTTATCAAGACTATTTTATGGTGCCGTTGCCGGGAGCATAGCTCTATTCTTTGAGTCACTTGGGATTTATATCTGCTTATCACTATGAAGAACTTGAAAGATCAAAGAACCAAGATTTTTCCCTCAACTACGAGGGGAGGTAAGGAACTGCCATCTAGCTCTTCACTTCATTCACCTTCTGTTTTGAGTAAACTTGCGACACCTACTGCTGCTATTGATTCTGATAGGTCGCATGTTATTGATGATGCCACTTCTGCTTTGCATGATACTTATGATGAAACTACTTCTATGCTTGATACTATTATGCCACTAGGTGAATTTCTTGATGAACAACTTGCTAGGGCTAGAGAGAATGAAATTATTGAATCTGATAATATTGATGAAAGTGATGATGAAGATTATCCTCGCAGATATGAGTTGCTTGTTGTGCCTGAGGGTTATGTTATGGATGAAGAAACTGCTAGAGACTTCTTAGCTTGCAATGATAGATCTGATCTTAAGAAATTATTAGCTAAGCTCAAAAAAAAGTCTTTGAATGCTAGAATGAAATATGACCCTGCTTTTGCTACTTCGCCTATCATTATTACTGATAAGGATTATGATTTCTCTATCGATCCTGAGTTAATTACTTTGGTTGAATCTGATCCTTTTTATGGCTATGAATCTGAAACTGTTGTGGCACATCTTACTAAATTAAATGATATAGCCACCCTGTTTACACATGATGAGAAAACTCGCTATTACTTTATCCTTAAGTTGTTTTCGTTCTCATTAAAGGGTGATGCTAAAACGTGGTTTAATTATCTTGATCCTGGTTGTGTGCGTAGTCCCCAGGATATGATTTATTACTTCTCTGCTAAATATTTCCCCACTCATAAGAAACAAGCTGCCTTAAGGGAAATATATAATTTTGTGCAAATTGAAGAAGAGAGTCTCCCACAAGCTTGGGGGAGGCTTCTCCAATTACTTAATGCTTTGCCTGATCATCCTCTAAAGAAAAATGAAATACTTGATATCTTTTATAATGGACTAACCCATGCTTCCAGAGATTACCTGGATAGTTGTGCTGGTTGTGTTTTCAGGGAAAGAACTGTTGATCAAGCTGAATTGCTATTGAATAATATGTTGACAAATGAAAATAATTGGACACTTCCTGAACCAACTCCTAAGCCAACTCCGAAGAAAAGGGGTATTCTATTACTCAGTCCTGAAGATATGTAAGAGGCAAAGAAATCTATGAAAGAAAAATGTATTAAAGCTGAAGATGTTAAGAATTTACCACCTATTGAAGAAATACATGGTCTTGATAACCTGACATAGGTAGTAAAGGTAAATTCTCTCTATAGATTTGATGAAGGTGATATTCCTCATAATAAGTTTGCTAGCCAATGCTTGGATGAGTTTTATGACTTTATGGTTAAACAAGAAAATTGCAATGCTTATGTTGGTAGACAATTGAAACACAATGTTAATATGCTTGAACACTTGAGTGATTATATGTCTAGAGTTAAAGGTGAACCTAAACTTATTAGTAAACATGCTTCTATGGTTACCACTCAAGTAGAACAAGTACTTAAAGCTCAGAATGATTTGCTCAATGAATTAAATAATAAGTGAGGGAGTCCTGGACTAAGGGGTCCTCGGGCGTCCGGCCTGTTATCCATAGGCCGGACTGATGGGCTGTGAAGACATGAAGTCCGAAGACTGTATCTGTGTCCGGATTGGACTCTCCTTGGCGTGTAAGGCAAGCTTGGCGACCGACTATGAAGATTCCTTCTTATGTAACCGACTCTATGTAACCCTAGATCCCCCCCGGGTGTCCATATAAACTAGAGGGGTCAATCCAGAAAGTATATATTCATTACCATAGTCATACAGGTTAGGCTTCTAGGGTTTAGCCATCACGATCTGTGGTAGATTAACTCTTGTAATACTCATATTTATCAAGATCAATCAAGCAGGAAGTAGGGTATTACCTCCATAGAGAGGGCTCGAACCTGGGTAAACATCATGTCACCCGTCTCATGTTACCATCGATCCTAGACGCACAGTTTGGGACCCCCTACCCGAGATCTGCTAGTTTTGACACCGACATTGGTGCTTTCATTGAGAGTTCCGCTGTGCCATCGACAAAAGGTTCGATGGCCCCTTCAATTGTCTATAGTAACGCTGTCCAAGGTGGAACTTTCCTCCCCGGACAGATTTTCGCGTTCGGCGGCTTCGTACTATGTGCCAACTCGCTTGGCCATCTGGAGAAGGTCGATAGCTATGCCCTAGGCCATCAGGTCAGATTTGGAAGATTGAACTATGTCGCGGATATCCGTGGAGACTTGATCTTCAATGGATTTGAGACCGCGGCAATTGCTCCCCCTCGCTCCGATGAACGTGACCTAAATCTGTCATCGAACCAGGTTCTCGAGATGGTTCCTATAACTGCTAGGACCTTAGATCCGGAGCAGTTTGCACCATCCGAAGCCACAGAGTCCACGGCGTTGGAGCCGCACACAAACTCAACACTAGGCAACATCAGCGTCAACGGAATTTCAAACTCGTTTTTGACTATCAGTTCTGAACCTTGCGCGCTCCCGGACACCGAGCTGGATCGGTTATCAATCATCGAGTTCAGCGCCGCAGATGTCTTCCAACACTCGCCCTTTGGCGATGTGCTAAATTCGTTGAAAAACCTGTCCCCGATGGGGGACTCGCGGCCGAACTATGTCCAATTCGAGCTACAGGCCGACAATGGAAAATTTCGCTTCCCACCCGCCACCCACTTCATAGCCACTGTCAAGGACTTAACCGACATGCCAGCTTCTGGCTCCGAAGACATTGAAGGCATAGACGATGATGCCGATAAGGAGCAAGGCCAAGACCCGTCAGTCAGTAGGCGTGGGACGGACACCCCTTCATATGACGTGTACATGATCGATACACTTCAAAAGCCTCGCGGCAAGGACAAGGGAGATCCAGTTAAAACTCTTGAGACACAGTCTAAGTTCCGGCACCCCAAACGCGGCCCCTAGTCACACCACAGCAACGATGGCGCTGGAGAAAATAGTACTCCGGACGGCGCTGAAAGCAATGAAGACCAGGAAAACGGGCAAGCCAGCCCTGATGAACAGTCCCCGCCCAGCGACGGTTTGGAGGACGACAACTACCTTCCACTCTCCGAAGATGAGGTAAGCCTCGGAGACAAAGACTTCATCGTACCCGAAGAGACCCTCAAGCAGGAGCGCTTCAAGCGCAGGCTGATAGCTATGGCAAGGAGCCTGAAAAAGAAGCTGCAGCAGCTTCAAGCTGACCAAGACCTACTCGATGACAGATGGACCGAAGTCCTGGTCGCCGAAGAATACGGCCTTAATGGCCTAGCCAAAAACTACCCAAAGCACAGATCGCTATACCAGTCCGATGATGGGGCGTTGGAGCTCATACCATCGTCACAGAATGCGGCAGGTCACCGACAACTCTGTCTGGATAAAGAGGCAACTCAAGCCGAACACCAGACCGCCCCACCTCGCCGTAAAGGCAAGAACAACGCAGGTCACGATTACCCAGACAACCTGCAGAGGGACTTGGAAAATAGAGCAGGAAACGCAAGACCGATCTATGGATCACGAAAGCATGCTTCGACATGCGACGATGGCTACCTATTCAGACGTGTCAAACCTTGCCACGCCCGATCCGAAAACTGCAAAGGGACTCTTTCGGAGTTACATCGCAGTGTGGCCTAACATAGAGGCGCCGCACACCCGCTTTGCTTCATTGATGAAGTAATGGATCATGAATTCCCCGAAGGATTCAAACCTGTCAATATTGAATCATACGACGGGACAACCGATCCCGCGGTATGGATAGAAGATTTCATCCTCCACATCCACATGGCCCGTGGGGACGACCTCCATGCCATTAAATACCTCCCACTAAAAATAAAAGGGCCAGCTCGGTACTGGTTAAACAGCCTTCCTGAAAACTCCATAGGCAGCTGGGAGGACTTGGAAGGCCTTCCTCGATAACTTTCGAGGAACACATGTCCGACCACCGGATGCCGATGACCTAAGTCACATTTTCCAACAGCCCGGAGAATCAGCCAGGGAGCTCTGGACTCGGTTCTTAGTCAAAAAGAACCAAATTTTCGACTGTCCGGACGCGGAAGCCCTTGCGGCTTTTAGACACAGCGTCCGGGACGAATGGCTTGCACGCCACCTCGGACAAGAAGGACCTAAATCCATGACAGCCCTCACTGCTCTAATGACCCGCTTTTGCGCGGGAGAAGACAGCTAGCTCACTCGTAGAAGCAATAGCGCCAGCAACCAGGGCACCTCCGAAATCCGAGACGGCAACGGCAAGCCACGAGGAAGCAAAAAACAACAGTCACAATGACAATGAAAGATCAGGCGACACAGCGGTCAACGCCGAATTCAGCAACCCCAAGCCCAATCAGCGAAAGAAGACATTCAAGGTGAATCGAGACAAACCATCCAACCTGGACAGGATATTAGACCGACCCTGCCAGATTCATGGCCACCCTGATAAACCACCTAATCGTACCAACAGAAACTGCTAGGTCTTTAAACAGGCCGGCAAGCTCAACGCCGAACACAGGGGGAGGAGGCCACCAAGCGACAGGGATGACGGAACGGTTCACCAACGAAACACCGGGGGTCAGAAGCAGTCTCCACCCGAGGATCAACTACTCCTAGAACGGAAATAGCAACCTGGCTTCCGCCTCCCACTCCGTACATTTACAAAGTTTGTACCGCGCATACATCATTACGCACTCAAGATACCATGGGCATTGGCGGAAGCACAATACGGACAAGCCTGCAAGCACTCCAGTAACCTTTTTTATTATTATTTATTTTGTTTTTATTTTATTTTTCTTCCTTCTCTATCCTTTAAAAACAGGTGACGAATAGGATAAACATCGGAAACTGGCTCTATCGGAGTCTGGATCCGTACACTCACCTAAGGGGCTATTTCCATCAAGGATTCCCCCCACCGAGGACTGGTGGTGCAGACGTGCGACAGGAGGTCCAAAATAACTTTTTGTAGACCACACTCTCTATTTCTCGAGCCTGTACTATGCATGTTCCTCCGCCTCCAACCCCGAGCATGTCAAATAGCCGGGAGATGGCTTTATATATATATATATATATATCATAACTAATCATTGGCATATCACTCAGTTCCCATTAATCAATATCTGAACTAACCACCCGCATTGTTTCCCCAACAAATATGGCTCCTACGGTTATTTCATAAAAATACCTTGGCGTAACCTGCCAGGGGCTTGGTGTGGGAACAAATGAGTTGCCAGTAAAAGTCCGAACAGCTCTATAGCATACTTCGGCGTCGCAAGTTTGTCCTTATATGCATCAGCTCCGAATCATTGTCTTGGGTCAATAGTTGGGTTTCCTGGCTCCTGTGCTTGCTACCCTGCGTTCCGCTCTATCGGCTAGGGTAGTAAAGGGAGAAATACTGCGATTGTGCCCTGGTCAATACCGGACGAGCACCTCAGTAGAGAAAGCCAAAAACTGACTATCATGATGCGGCGTGAGCTGGTCAACCACTTGACGACTTCTTGGAATCTTTAGCGATTCTCCGTGTCACACGAGGGATCTTTTTCAGATCAAATATGTAAGGCACCATATGCCACATACATACCAGGGGCTATGTCGTAGCCCCACAATAGAACTTCTATGGCTAAGTGAAAGCGTTAATGCCCTATAGTCCAATTGCCTGGTTCACCGCATTTATCACCTCCTTCATGGACCAAGACATTGGATAAAGAGTGATTAAATGCCTTTCCGAACACCATCGTACTTCCTACGACGGGGCTGAAGCTGACGACTGGAAAACTTTCAGATTATATTAAAACGGCCGCATGGGAGGAATTCGAGCTTTCAAGCAAAACATAAATAGATTAACTATAAAATTGTCTTTTACAATTTTCATACACCTCACTCGAACATTATGTCTTTCGAGCACTGACCCTCTATAAAGCGGGCGGCCTCTAGGACGTCTTCAAAATAATGCTTCGGTTCCGGGCGGTCCTTGCCTTTGGGCAAACTCTTCGTCGCAACATCGATGGCCTTGATCTTCCCCCCTAATGTTTTGACTCGGGCGAAAGCCATTCGCGCACCCTCAATGCACAATGATCGCTTCACAGCATCGATACGCGGCACCGCATCAACAAGCCTCTGCACCAAACCGAAATAGCTATTCGGAACAGGCTCAGATGGCCACAATCGGATTATGACATCCTTCATGGCAGCGCCGGATATCCTATGAAGTTTGGCCCATTGGGACATCTGTTCATTGAGCAACAGAGGGCGCTTTGATGCGCCAAACTGCGACCAAAAAAGCTTCTCCATTGCATATCCATCTCGCACTTGGTAATACTGCGCTGCATTGGCAGAACTCTTCGGCAAATCCAAGAACTCGTCCGGAGAACTCCATACTTGGTTAAGCCGGGCATAGTTCGGGTCACCAGACTTAGTTTGCAGTTGAAAGGGCTTTCCAGCCACAATCTCCCTCACCTGTTGAACCTCCTCACATGCTGCTCTGGATTCCGGCCGCGCTGCTCTAGCCTCTTGTAAGGCCTTGTCCAGATCAGCCGCTAAGGCTTTACTCTCCTTCTCCAGAAATTCACAGCGGCCGGTAGCATTCTCTAGTTCGAGTGTCATATTGGATATATTCTCCTCATCTTGGCGCCGTCTAGCTTGTTCGGCTTTTAATTCAGTCGATGCCTTTTCGGCAGCAGCATTACTACGACGGGCCTGCTCCTTGGCCCGGGCCAGCTCCGCTCGAAGAACTTCAACGGCGGCAGCACCATCTGCAGTCATTAATATTCCAGCATCTAAATCCCAGCATCATGCTTATACCAAAAAAATGTATGAGGATTGCCCCGAATACATACCTTGCGACTCGTCAAGACGCATATTGATTAAAGCAAGATCATCCCCTGCCACATCAAGCTTCCGCTGCAAATCGGCAATTTCCATAGTCCGGGAAGCGGCCAAGGGGGAAGCAGCCTGTGTTCAAAGTTGATCAGGTTAGTCCTCAAACGATCCTTTTCGATCCTCCATTTTGCTTCCCAGCAAAAGCCAACCCGACTATCAGGGGCTACTACCTATACACAGGCGCATCTTTGCAAATGAAACATAGCTGAAAACATTATGTCACAAACCTCGAAGCCCTTCAGTAGGCTCATGAAGGCCTCATTTAATCCGCTCTTCACGGACGAAATCTTTTCAATCACTGTACCCATCAAGGTACGTTGTTCCCCGAGACGGATGCTTCCCGAAACATGTCCCGCAACATATCCGGAGTCCCCGGGTCTCCGGAAGCTGCTCCAAAAGCACAATCATCCTTTGAAGGAATCTGCTCACCCGTCTTCAAAATCGTTGTAGGCTGTGAACCAGACAGTCCGAGGCCTTTGTTATCATCAGCCCCGGAATCCCGAATGGTCGGAGGTCCACCTTTGTGTATTGCCTCTTCTGTCCCCTGGTCTAAAGGGACCCTCCGCGATGACACTTTAGAGTCATTCGCCTTATTGGGCGAGGAGGTCGGAGGAGGCGTCTCGCTCTCCATCATCTCTGGGAGGAGACTCCCCGAAGAAGAGGATCGCCCAGAAAAATTCTATGCCGACCTGTAAAAATGCATAAATGTGTTATGTGTATCTTCGGTAACAATAACTGAGTGGGACGCTATCAAAGTACTCTGGATTCTCTAATAGTTTGGTCGAGGGCTTGTCCCCCTGTTGGAGCTGCTCAACGGCGTCACTTGCCAAACCTAAGTCGATTGACATTGGCATCTTGCCCTTCTTGGAAGACCGCCCCTCCCAATCTTCGGAGGCAGCCCTTTTTCTCATGTTTGGAGAAGGGACACTGGGTCCTTTTCTGCCTCCTTCTTCGGGCAAGGAAAGGTCAATTTCTTCGGACTCAGTGTCTGACTTACCTCCGGAACCAAGGTCATCTTGGGTCTTTTCGCCCTCCCCTACTGGTGCCTGGTATGGCACCGAGGCCAGCATCCTTGTTAACATAGGATTAGCTGAGTCTTCGGGAAGGGGAGCCGGACACCTAATCCGTTCCACCTTCTTTATCCAGCCCTGAAAAAGGATGATACTGTTGGTATCTTCCCACTGGGTATCTGACGATAAAGTATTCGGTAAACGGGTACTTACCGGAGTATCCGGATGGTTACAGTCTAGGCCGACATCTTCGGTGGTGTCCGTCCATTGCCTTCGTTTCCCGAAGAATAATCTCCACATTCCTTCGTGCGTTGTGCTGAAGAAGTGCTGAAGAGTCCACGGCCCTTCTGGATTGAACTCCCATAGGCGGAGAGGCCGTCACTGGCACGGCAGGGTCCGATGAACTAGCATTAATTGAACGACGTTGGCTATGTCGACGTCCCTCTCAATGAGGCTTCGGATGCGACTTTGCAGAGTTCGCACATCATTCGTTGATCCCCAATCTAGCCCCTTGTTAATCCATGATGCAAGCTGAATTGGGGGCTGGATCGGAATGCGGGTATAGTTTCCCACTTGGAGCCGCGGGGCTCGATGATATAGAACCACCCCTGCTGCCACAGATCAGAAGATTTGTCAAAGGATCCTTTCAGCCAAACGACGCTAGCAAGCTTGCTCACTGTAGTGTCGCCGCACTCGGCCTGCTCCCCCTCTACCACTTGCGGCTTCACATCGAAGGTCTTGAGCCACAAGCCGAAGTGTGGAGGAGTTCGGAGGAGGGATTCGAACGTGACGGTAAACACCGAGATAAGAAGAATAGAGTCCGGGGCCAAATCGTGAAAGTCTAGCCCGTAATAGAACATGAGCCCTCGGACGAAGGGGTTAAGTGCAAACCCCAACCCGCGGAGAAAGTGGGACACGAACACGACCCTCTCGCCAGATCTAGGGGTGGGAATAACCTGCCCCTCAGCAGGAAGCCCATGATGGATTTCAGCGGTCAGGTACCTCGTTGCTCGAAGCTTTGCAATGTCTTCCTCCACAATAGAAGAAGCTGCCCACCGGCCTTGACGGCTAGATCCGGACATGATTGGGGCTGGTGGCGACCGAAACCCGGGTGTTGGAACTCGGGGTAGCAGGGGTTGGGAAAGAGGCAAGCGTGGAAGAAAAAGACGGGTCTATACCCCTATATAAAGGCTGCAAGTATCAAATGTCTCCTCTTGGGCCTCAAAAACTTGCTTGTTTCCAAGGAGTTGTACCCAAGCGACGTTTGGGTTACCCACGTCCGGGTTGACAGGAATCCCTTAAAAAAGGGAGGCACGATCTCCGCTTGGATAAGACGTGCCAATAAGGCCACGTCTTGGGACGTGGGGCGACGGGCCGACTAAAACGGTTTGCAAGTAGTGGTCGAGCAGGCGTGGTGTCATATTACCAAAAATTGGTCGGTGGGTTGGACCTGTGAAATATTATGTCCTCTGCGGTTTTGCATACAAGTCTGGATACAATCATTACATCTGAAGATCAACTAGGAGTTCGGAAGGGGGAACCCGCCTTGCAATGCCGAAGACAATCTGCATGCCGGACTCCTCGTCATTGAAGCCAGGTTCACGGGCTACTAAGGGAGTCCTGGACTAAGGGGTCCTCGGGTGTCCGGCCTATTATCCATGGACCGGACTGATGGGCTGTGAAGACATGAAGGACGAAGAATGTATCTGTGTCCGGATTGGAGTCTCCTTGACGTGGAAGGAAAGCTTGGTGACCGACTATGAAGATTCCTTCTTATGTAACCGACTCTATGTAACCCTAGACCCCCCCCCCCCCCCCCCCCCCCCAGTGTCCATATAAATCGGAGGGGTCAGTCCGGAAAGGATATATTCATTACCATAGTCATACAGGCTAGGCTTCTAGGGTTTAGCCATCACGATCTCGTGGTAGATCAACTCTTGTAATACTCATATTCATCAAGATCAATCAAGCAGGAAGTAGGGTATTACCTCCATAGAGAGGGCCCGAACCTGGGTAAACATCGTGTCCCCTGTCTCCTGTTACCATCGATCCTAGACGCACAGTTCGGGTCCCCCTACCCGAGATCCGCCGGTTTTGACACCGACAATAAGAAAAATGATAATGTTGTTAGAGTTATGAGTAGAGGGGGTAAAATGACTCAGGAACCTTTGTATCCTGAGGGCCACCCCAAGAGAATTGAGCAAGATTCTCGGAGAACTAATATTGATGCACCTAGTCCTTCTAAAAGGAAGAAAAAGAAAAATGATAAGACTTTGCATGCTTCTAGTGAACCTGTTGTTGACACACCTGAGAATCCCAATGATATTTCTATTTCTGATGTTGAAACACAATATGGTAATGAGCATGAACCTAGTGATAATGTTAATGATGATGTTCACGTTGATGCTCAACCTAGCAATGACAATGACGTAGAGATTGAACCTACTATTGATCTTGATAACCCACAATCAAAGAATCAACATTATGATAAGAGAGACTTTGTTGCTAGGAAGCACGGTAAAGAAAGAGAACCATGGGTTCAGAAACCCATGCATTTTCCTCCTAAACCATCCAAGAAAAAGGATGATGAGGATTTTGCGCTTTACTGAAATGATTAGACCTATCTTTTTGCGTATGCGTTTGACCGATATGTTTAAAATGAACCCTTATGCTAGTACATGAAAGATATTGTTACAAATAAAAGAAAGATACCGGAAGCTGAAATTTCCACCATGCTTGCTATATACTTTCAAAGGTGGAATACCTAAGAAACTTGGAGATCCAGGACTACCAACTATACCATGCTCCATTAAAAGAAACTATGTTAAAACTGCTTTATGTGATCTTGGAGCCGGTGTTAGTGTTATGCCTCTCTCTTTATATCATAGACTTGATTTGAATAAGTTGACACCTACTGAAATATCTCTACAAATGGCTGATAAATCAACTGAAATACCTTGTGAGGATGTGCCTATTGTGGTTGCAAATGTTATTATTTTAACGGACTTTCTTATTCTTGATATTCCCGAGGACGATGGTATGTCTATTATTCTTGGAAGACCCTTTTTGAATACTGCAGGGGCTGTTATCGATTGCAACAAAGGCAATGTCACTTTTCATGTTAATGGTAATGAGCATACGGTACACTTTCCAAGGAAACAACCTCAAGTCCAGAGTATCAACTCTATTGGAAAATTTTCAACGATTACTATTGGAGGTTTTGAATTTCCTCTTCCTACTGTCAAGAAGAAATATGATATTCTTATTGTTGGGGATGTGCATATCCCTGTTGAGGTAACCTAGTGTTATTCGAAATTTCTCCGATTTCATGTTATTCGAAAAGAGTTTGTTAACAAGACTTGATCAACCTTGTTAATGGATTCCTTTTGATGAGCATGAGATGGATGAAGTTAGAAAAAAACTCTCTGTACCCTCTTTTCACTTTCTGTTATTTATATTAAATAAAGCAAAATTAGTATTTTCTTACTGTTTTCTAAATTATTCATGCAATAAAAAATACCCCGAAAATAAAAGTTCTCTAGATGCCCTGAAAATTAAATATGATTTTTTTTCTAGAATATTTGGGAATATCTGGCACTGAGAACACAACAGGGGGAGCAGCCACGTGCCCACGAGGGTGGAGGGCGCGCCCACCCACCCTAGGCGCGCCCCCTGCCTCGTGGACCCCACATGGGTCCCCTCCACTTATCCTTACACCCACACACTTCGTCTTACTCCAGAAAAATCACTAGCCAGCTCAAACCCGAGTTCTTGCTCATCTTGCTGCCATTTTCGATCTCCTTGCTCAAAGCTCCTCTCACAAAACTGCTTTGGGGATTGCTCTTTGGTATGTGACTCCTCCAATGGTCCAATTAGTTTTTGTTCTAGTGCTTTATTTATTGCAAATTTTTGCTGCTTAGGTGACCTTGTTCTTGAGCTTGCATGTCAAGTTTATGTGGTCAAAAGTAGTTTTAATGCATGATATAGCCTCTAGGCACTTGTAGGAGTAGTTGCTATCAATCTTGTTGAGTTTGGTTCACTTTTATTTTAAGTTACTAAGAATTTTAGAAATTTTCAGAAAATATGAAGAGATTTTTGAGGGGCTCATCGAGCCGAAGCTCGAAGGATAAGCAAAGTGAAGAGAACAAGAAGCCCAAGTATAATCTCCCTCATACTGTGGAGGTTCGGCCATGTGAATGGCCTTGTGATGGGTTCTTGAGAGAAGCTGGGATTCATGAAGATTTTTATCATTTGGATGAGAATGCAGGCCTCACCGCCTTCCTCCACGACCAGCGTGGACAATACCTCTTACTCACCAATATCTTTGTGCAAAATTTTCATTTCCATGCTAGGAGATCACCACCTTCGGTGGAATTTTATTTATATGATGAGCATAAGGAGATGTCACTTTATGATTTTTGCCGGGTCTGTTTGATACCCTTTGAGGGCAGCATAGAGGAACCACATCGTAATGATGTGGAGGGATTTATTGATATGATTGTTGTAGGGGAAACGAGGAAAGTTTCCGATGCGAGAATCACTAGCATACATTTTCCTGTTTTACGTTACTTCGCAATATTTGCCAGTAGATGCTTAATTGGTCGCGGGAACTGTGGAAACCTCAGTGCCCCTCATATTGTTATTTTGCCCCATGCCTTGTTTTAGGATAATACTTTTAGTTTAGGCGCTATTGTTGCTAAACGGTTAAATCTGAACCGTACTAAGGGCCCCGTCCTCGAAGGCATCTTTGCCTCGCGCCTTGCTACACACTTTAACATACCTATCAGGCATTATGAGAAAGAGGAAAAGTTGCTGCCTCCTATTGCTCTAGGTTATAAGAGTATGGTAGCACATGAGTTTATTGTTAAGGATAAGAATAAGACACTCAAATATAGATTGATATTTAACAAAAATTATTGTGAATTTATTACCTTGCATGCGCCCTCTTTGTTCAACATATTTTCAGGCATATACCTTGTTTTGCCGGAGGCCATTCATGCCTACCAGAGCCAGATGTCAGCTGCAGAGCCGGAGCCACCATCCGACCCTCGCTGTCAATCTGTTTATCAATGGAATCCGGAGGAGATCGCCAGCCAGTGGAAATCTGAGGACCCTTCTCAGTACAACCCCAACTACAGTTTTGATCCATAGGCATAGACCAACTTAGGCAAAAAGCCTAAGCTTGGGGGAGTATGTATTTCTCACCGACATTACATTCATGTTCACACATTCATACAAGTTGTCAGTGCTCATACTTTTTCATTGTATCATCCATGCTAATTTATTTTCTTTTTAAGCTTTCTTCTTTTGTGTTTGAAAAACCTTAAGAAAAACCAAAAAAATAGTTGTAGCTTTTAGTTAGTTTACTTTTCATGCATGTAGTAGTAGTAGTAATTAAAAAGAAAACCCAGAAATATTTCTCGTTCTTCTTTTTCTTGTTGGGAGCTTTCTCGTGTAAATAGTTTTGTTTTATTTCTTTTCTTTGGGGGTCGAGAGGAGAAGACCATAATGAAAATGTTGTGTGGCTCTTATATGCATTATTGTTGATCTGACAAAGAGCCCATATTACCTTGTCTTCTCCCTTGAATTGAATGCTTGCAGATTCCATCTTAGTCCAATGCACGTGCACTATTATTATTATCCACACTATTCGGTCGTGCAAGTGAAAGGCAATAATGACGATATATGATGGATTGAGATGAGAAAAGCTGGTATGAACTCGACCTCTCTTGTTTTTGTAAATATGATTAGTTCATCGTTCCTGATTCAGCCTATTATGAATGAAACATGTTTGCAATGACGATTAGAGATTATAGTTGCTTATGCCATGCTTAATTAGCTAGGAGTTTATAATGGTTTACCTTGCGTGCCAACATGCTATTAAAATAGTTGTGATGTGGTATGATAGGGTGGTATCCTCCTTTAAACGATTCGAGTGGCTTGACTTGGCACATGTTCACGCATGTAGTTGAAACAAAATCAACATAGCCTCCACAATATTTATGTTCATGGTGATTTATATCCTACTCATGCTTGCATTCGGTGTTGATTAATTTTAATGCATGTTCATGACTATTGTCACTCTCTAGCTGGTCGCTTCCCAGTCTCTTTCTAGCCTTCACTTGTACTAAGCAGGAATACTGCTTGTGCATCCAATTCCATAAACCCCAAAGTTGTTCCATATGAGTCCACCATACCTACCTATATACGGTATCTACCTGCCGTTCCAAGTAAATTTGTATGTGCCAAATTCTAAACCTTCAAATAAACATTCTATTTTGTATGCTCGAATAGCTCATGTATCAACTAGGGCTGTGTGTATCTTCCATGCTAGGCGGGTTATTCTCAAGAGGAGTGGACTCCGCTCCTCACTCACGAGAAAATGGCTGGTCACCGGGATGCCCAGTCCCATGCTCAAATCAAATCAAAATAATTGCAAAACTCCCCCAAGATTGTTGTTAGTTGGAGGCACCTGTTGTTTCGGGCAAGCCATGGATTGATGCTTGTTGGTGGTGGGGGACTATAAACTTTACCATTCTGCTTGGAAACCTCCTATAATGTGTGTAGCATGGAAGATATTGAGATCTCTCGGTTGTTATGTTGACAATGAAAGTATACCGCTCAAAATATTATTCATCTCTATTTCAAAACCGAGCTCTGGCACCTCTACAAATCCCTGCTTCCCTTTGCGAAGGGCCTATCCATTTAATTTTATGCTGAGTCATCATCCTCTTATTAAAAAGCACCAGTTGGAGAGCACCACTGTCATTTGCATGTATTACTGTTAGTTTACATTGAGAATGACTTGACTGGATCTCTTTTACCATGAATTACAATGTCTAGTCAATCCTTGATCTTTAAAGGTGCTCTGCGTTTATGTTTTGTGGTCTCAGAAAGGGCTAGCGAGATACCATCTTGTTATATCATATTATGATTGTTGTGAGAAAGTGTTGGTCATTCGAGATTTATTATTATTGCTCGCTAGTTGATTATGCCATTGATATGAGTAAATATGAGACCTAAATGTTATTGTGAATATGGTTAGTTCATAATATTTGCTGAAAACTTGAATGCTGGCTTTGCATATTTACAACAACAAGAGCAAATAGAGTTTGTAAAAGTTTTTCTTTATCACTTTCAGTTTATCAACTGAATTGCTTGAGGACAAGCAAAGGTTTAAGCTTGGGGGAGTTGATACGTCTCCGCCGTATCTACTTTTACAAACACTTTTGCCCTTGTTTTGGACTCTAACTTGCATGATTTGAAGGGAACTAACCCGTACTGACGCTGTTTTCAGCAGAATTGCCATGGTGTTATTTTTGTGCAGAAATAAAAGTTCTCGGAATGACCTGAAAATCAACGGATATTATTTTTTGGAATATATAAAAAATACTGGAAGAAGAATCCACGTCAGGGGGCCCACACCCTGTCCATGAGGGTGGGGGCGCGCCTACTCCCGTGGGCGCGCCCCCTGCCTTGTGGGCCCCCTGACGCTCCACCGACGTCCATCTTGACTCCATATATTCACTTTCAGGGAGAAAAAAATCAGAGGGAAGGATTCATCGCGTTTTATGATACGGAGCCGCCGCCAAGCCCTGAACTCTCTCGGGAGGGCTGATCTGGAGTCCGTTCGGGGCTCCGGAGAGGGGAACCCGTCGCCATCGTCATCATCAACCTTCCTCCATCACCAACTTCATGATGCTCACTGACGTGCGTGAGTAATTCCATCGTAGGCTTGCTGGATGGTGATGGGTTGGATGAGATTTATCATGTAATCGAGTTTGTTTTGTTAGGGTTTGATCCCTAGTATCCACTATGTTCTGAGATTGATGTTGCTATGACTTTTCTATGCTTAATGCTTGTCACTAGGGCCCGAGTGCCATGATTTCAGATCTGAACCTATTATGTTTTCATGAATATATGTGAGTTCTTGATCCTATCTTGCAACTCTATAGTCACCTATTATGTGTTATGATCTGTTAACCCCGAAGTGACAATAATCGGGATACTTACCGGTGATGACCGTAGTTTGAGGAGTTCATGTATTCACTATGTGTTAATGCTTTGGTCCGGTACTCTATTAAAAGGAGGCCTTAATATCCCTTAGTTTCCAATAGGACCCTGCTGCCACGGGAGGGTAGGACAAAAGATGTCATGCAAGTTCTTTTCCATAAGCATGTATGACTATATTCGGAATACTTGCCTACATTACATTGATGAAATGGAGCTAGTTCTGTGTCACCCTATGTTATAACTATTGCATGAGGAATCGCATCCGACATAATTCTCCATCACCTATCCAATGCCTACGAGCTTTTCATATATTGTTCTTCGCTTATTTACTTTTCCGTTGCTACTGTTACAATCAATATAAAACCAAAAATATTACTTTTGCTACCGTTACCACTACTATCATATTACTTTGCTACTAAATACCTTGTTGCAGATATTAAGTTTCCAGGTGTGGAATTGACTACTCAGCTGCTAATACTTGAGAATATTCTTTGGCTCCCCTTGTGTCGAATCAATAAATTTGGGTTGAATACTCTACCCTCGAAAACTGTTGCGATCCCCTATACTTGTGGGTTATCAGAGTGTCTTGAAGCAAAGAATGGTAATGGCAATGGAAGCTCGGAAAAAAAGCCAAACCCCTTCACCAGAGGTCAGGTGAACCACGTCAACGTGGAGGAAGTTGAAGAGCAGCCTGACACAGTTATTGGTAGGTTTTTGATTAAGTCATTTACAACCCTTGTTCTTTTTGACACTGGTGCATCGTATTCATGCATATCAAGGGCATTCATGGACAAGTTTGAATTGCCAACTTTAGCCCTTAGGTCACCCATGTTAGTGAGCTCACCAGGAGCGGAATATATGGCTAGCCGATGGTGTTGTCAGTTGCCATTGACCATAGGTAAGCATGTTTTACCCTCAGACCTTATTATTTTGGAATCACAAGGATTGGATATAATACTAGGGATAGATTGGCTATCGAAGTACGGAGGAAACATCGATTGTGCTAGTAAGTCAATTCACCTCACCACCCTAGAGGGGAAACGGATCAAGTATGTGTCTAGGCATAAGCCAAGGAGGACTCAAGTAAATTCACTCTCGGGAGTTGTTCAAGAGAAAGTGCCAGTTGTGAAGGATTATCCCGATGTATTCCTAGAGAAATTACCAGGCATGCCACCAGACCGAGATATAGAGTTTTTGATCGAGTTGTTGCCAGGCACCGGACCAATATCTAAGAGACCGTATCAGATGCCCGCAAATGATCTGGAGGAAATTAAGAAGCAGATTAAGGAGATATTGGAGAAAGGTTATAATCAACCAAGTTCATCACCGTGGGGAGCCCCAGTGCTCTTAGTTGAGAAGAAGGATGGATCCTTGAGAATGGTTGTTGATTATCGTGCATTGAATGAGGTGATGATCAAGAACAAATACCCTCTATCAATGATCAATGATTTGTTTGACCAGCTGAAGGGAGCTAAAGTATTCTCCAAGGTCGATCTTCGATCAGGATATCACTAGCTGAAGATCCGAGAACAGGATATACCCAAGACAGCTTTTACCACAAGGTATGGGCTATATGAGTACATGGTCATGTGTTTTGGTTTAACTAACGCCCCCGCCTACTTTATGAGTATGATGAATAAGGTGTTCATGGAGTTCTTGGATAAGTTTGTTATGGTGTTCATTGATGATATATTGGTGTACTCGAAGAATGAAGAAGAACACAAGGAACATCTGTGCTTGGTTCTCGAGAAGCTAAGGGAACATCAGCTATATGCCAAGTTCAGCAAATGTGAGTTTTGGTTGAAGGAAGTCGGATTTCTCGGACATGTTATATCTGGAGAAGGTATTGCAGTAGACCCGTCAAAGGTTCAGTCTATCATCGAGTGGTTGGCACCCACCTCGGTTGGAGAGATACGCAGTTTCCCTTGACTCGCAGGATATTATCGGATATTCATTGATAATTTTTCCAAGATTGCGAAGCCCATGATAGATTTATTGAAGGACACTAAGTTCAAATGGACCAAGGAGTGTGAGGCCAGTTTTCAGGAGTTGAAGAAACGTTTGTTTACAGCCCCAATGCTAATCCTTCCGAATATACGCAAGGATTTCCATGTCTATTGCGATGCTTCTCACCAGGGACTTGGAGGCATTCTTATGCAAGAAGGAAGAGTTGTTTCATATGCATCACGACAGCTTCGACCTCATGAGTTGAATTATGCCACACATGACTTGGAGTTAGCAGTTGTAGTGCATGCACTTAAGACATGGAGACATTTTCTTATTGGAAATCGTTGTGATGTTTACACAGATCATAAGAGTTTGAAGTACATCTTCACACAGAAGGATTTGAACCTCAGGCAGATGATATGGTTGGAGCTCATAAAGGATTATGACATGAAACTGCATTATCATCCAGGAAAGGCCAATGTTGTAGCACACGTGTTGAGCCGCAAGAGTTATGTAAATACCCTCATAACTGAAGGATTACCTCAGGAGTTAGCCAACGATCTCAGAGAACTTCGAATGGAGATAGTTTCAAGAGGTTTTGTTGCAGCATTGGAAGTTCAGTCCACGTTGTTGGGAAAGATTCGAGAAGCTCAGAAGACGGATAAGGAGATTGCGGAGATAAAGGGATAGATAAGTAAAGGAAAGGCCAAAGGTTTTCGTGAGGATGAACACGAAACTTTATGGTTTGAGGATCGTATCTATGTGCCAAATGATCCAGAGATCAAGAAGTTAATTCTTCAGGAAGCTCATGACTCACCATACTCGATTCATCCAGGCAACACCAAGATGTATTTGGATTTGAAGGAATGTTTCTGGTGGTCAGGTATGAAGAAGGATATTGCCGAGTACGTAGCAGTATGTGACATATGTCAGAGAGTTAAGGTTGAGCATCAGAAGCCAGCAGGATTACTTCAGCCTTTGTCGATACCCGAATGGAAGTGGGATAAGCTTGGCATCGATTTCATCACCGGATTACCCAGGACACGATCAGGATATGACTCCATTTGGGTAGTAGTTGATCGCTTGACCAAAGTGGCTCACTTTATCCCCATGCAAACCACTTATACGAGCTCAAAGTTGGCCAAGATATATATTACCAGGATCGTATGTCTGCATGGAGTTCCGAGGATCATTGTATCAGATAGAGGAACACAGTTTACCTCAAAGTTTTGGAATCAGTTACACCATACTTTGGGTACCAGGCTAGAGTTTAGTACAGCCTTTCATCCGTAGATAGATGGACAGACCGAGAGAGTAAACCAGACTCTGGAGGACATGTTGAGAGCTTGTGCGCTAGATTATGGATCTACTTAGGATGATAATTTGCCTTACGCAGAGTTCTCGTACAACAACAGCTACCAAGCCAGTTTGAAGATGGCCCCTTTTGAAGCCTTGCATGGAAGGAGGTGCAGGACACCATTGATGTGGGATGAAGTTGGAGACCGACAATTGTTCGGGCTAGATTTAATCAGAGAATCTGAGGAGAAGGTCAAGTTGATTCGTGATAGACTCAAGGTAGCTCCGTCCAGGCAGAAGAGTTATGACTATACTAAATGCAAGGAGGTAACCTATGAAGTAGGAGATAGAGCATATCTTCATGTGTCACCACTTCGAGGAGTTAAACGATTTGGAGTCAAAGGAAAGTTAGCACCATGATTTGTAGGACCATACCGAGTTTTGGAACATATGGGTGAAGTTGCCTACAAGTTAGAGTAATCCGAAGGTTTGTTAGGAGTTCATGATGTGTTTCACGTTTCCCAGTTGAAGAAGTGTCATGGAGAGATGGTCGATATTCCTCTGAGATATACAGTGCCCCTGGAAGAAATTCAATTGGAGAGTGACCTAACCTACGAGGAAAAACTCATCAAGATTCTTGAGATTGCCAACCGAGTTACACACAGCAAGGTTATCAAGTTTTGTAAAGTTCAGTGGAGCCACCATACCGAGGAAGAAGCCACCTGGGAGCGAGAAGAAGACCTCCGGAAAGACCACCCACACCTATTTGCTAGCCAACCCGAATCTCGAGGGCGAGATTCATCTTAAGGGGGGTAGGTTTGTAACATCCCAATTTTCAATTTGGATGTTAATCATTAGGTCATCATATGCATCCATAATTTGTGCATTTTTGAATTTGTTTTATTTGGAATTTTGATCCTAGAAACCTTAAGCAACTCAAGGACCCTTTGAGGAGGTTTTCACAAAAATCCATTTTTGAATTTTCAAAATTGGTAAATTGGATCAAAGTGATTTTATTCGAAATTATTTTTTTCCAAATATTTCAAATAAATAAAATAATGAGAGAAGATAATATGACTTCTTCAAAAATAGTTAGGAAATATGGGAAATTTAATTTTGACTAAAAATATATTTATTTGAATTTTTATTTGCAATTTTATTCGATTGAATTTTATTAAATTAGGGAAAGGTTGCATTTTTTAAAATTGCATTTAGTCCTAAAAATGTTCTCATTGTCCCAAATATTAGGTGGGGATGGTGAAAATTGTTTCTGGAATTTTAGGAATTTTATTATATTTTTATTTGGATTTTTATTCACGGCATTATATTAAAAAATATTCTTTGGACCAACTAGGCAGAAGCCTAGCCGGCCCAGCAGCGCCGCCTTCCCCGAGCCGCGTCGGAGTCCGCCTCCAGCACGCGCACGCCGCCGCCACCGAGTCCGACTCCGCCCCGCCGCCGCCTTTGCCCCTTCGCCAAGCCGACCCGGCCCCTCCCCCGGCCTTTATAAGGCGTCGCCCCCGGCCCCTCTCCTCCCCATCAGCCGTCGCTGCCGCCCCACGCAGCAGTAGCAGCAGCCATCCGCCGCCGCAAGCGCCGTCTCCCGTGCTCATCGCGCCATCGCCGAAGTTCGTCGCCACCTTCGCCGATTTTCTCGCCAAAACCGCTGAACTGGTATATAACCGTCGTCCCGATCCGGTTTTCTTTCGGTCTTCTTTTTTGAACCCGGTTTTATTTTTTAAGTTATTTTAACTATCAGACGTTCGTTCGTTAGTCTTCGGTAGCGAACGATTTTCGTTCGTTAGGTATCTGTAGCGAATGTTCGTTTGTTAGATTTTTCTTTTTCTGTTTATTTTTGATCAAGGGCCTATTTGTAATTATTTTCTTCACAGATTAGTCCCTGATCTTAACTCAGTCACAACTTTTTGCTCGTTTATCCAAATCCAACGAAACCAACGCCAAATTCTTCGTTACGATCCCATCTGTTCAGATAATGAACTTAAACATGTTTTTGAAATTTTAATATTTGGTTTCAAATAGATTTGAATTTGAACTTCTTTCGATCGTAACTTGAGTTTCGTATCTCCAATTTGGTTGATTATTTTTAGAAATCGAAGCTCTTCACTTGAACTTTCTATTTAGATCTTTTTATTTGGTTTTACCTTTGCATCTTATGCTAGAGTGCTTATGTATGCTATTGTTTGTTTATGATAGAGTACCCGGAGTGCGAAGCTAGCTACTTCGAATCTCTAGGGTTTTCCGATCATTGGCAAGGCAAGTTACACTTTGATCATATTCCTTTATTACCCAGTTTTTATGCATTAGTCTCAACCCTCAAACATTGCATGAGTAGGATTGTGAACATGTGGTTATTATTAAGTAGTTGATGAGGTAGGAACCTATTATCCTTTTTATCAACCCCGGGATTTTTACGTTATGCTCATATTGCTTAGCCATGCTCGTAGACGGGGATTGGTATGTGAGAATCATGCAAGTTGTGAGATATTTTAACTAAGGCAAACTTAAGGTGGATACTTTAATACACATCTGGGTGGATTGGTTGCGGACACCTGGAGCAATCCAGTGTTGTCCTAGGATATCCTGGAGTACCCGGGTGATCATCCTATGGAATGCCACCCAGGCTCAAAGGGATCATAATATTATTCATGCTGGAAACTTCCGTGTGCACCCACAAGCCACTATGGGCTCTGGCATAGTTGAGTAAGTTGTCTGACCTCTTTCAATGGTAGGCTAGCAGATGTAGGGGAAAGTAGGTGGTACTATCTACCCAGAGTAAAGAGTTGATGCTTCAGAAAGACTATGTCTCGATCATCCGATAATGGATGTGGTCGAGTCTTGTGGGGAAAAGTGCGCAAACCTCTGCAGAGTGTATGAACTAATCATGGTTAGCTGTGTCCCGGTTATGTACATCTTGAGTATCTGGTATTTGAATTATTGATTGATCTCGTCACTTTACTTAATGAATTTGTTGGGTTATTAATATTATTTTGGGAATTGAGTTGGGGGAACCTTCTCAATAATGGCATAAACTTGGTAGTTAAATAAAATCTATTCCTTTGTTGTAGAGAAAAATTAGCTTTATGCAAATGATAAACTTAGAGCCTCCACCAGCCAAATATGCATGTAGTGATAGTTATTACTGCATCATTTTCTCTATAGTGTGATCTTGCCAGCATATTCCATGTGCTAACCTACACGGCTGCAACGTATCATGTTGCAGAATTTTTAGACGAAGAGTAAGGTGCGATAGGTCATTGACTGAAGGAAATATGCCCTGGAGGCAATAATAAAGTTGTTATTTATATTTCCTTATATCATGATAAATGTTTATTATTCATGCTAGAATTGTATTAACCGGAAACTTAGTACATGTGTGAATACATGGACAAACAGAGTGTCATTAGTTTGCCTCTACTTGACTAGCTCGTTGAATCAATGATGGTTATGTTTCCTAACCAGAGACATGAGTTGTCATTTGATTAATGGATCACATCATTAGAAAAATGATGTGATTGACTTGACCCGTCCGTTTGCTTAGCACGATGATCGTTTAGTTTGTTGCTATTGCTTTCTTCATGACTTATACTTGTTCCCATGACTATGAGATTATGCAACTCTCGAGTACCGGAGGAACACTTTGTGTGCTACCAAACGTCACAACGTAACTGGGTGATTATAAACGTGCTCTACAGGTGTCTCCGATGGTGCTTGTTGAGTTGGCATAGATCGAGATTAGGATTTGTCACTCCTATTGTCGGAGAGGTATCTCTGGGCCCTCTCGGTAATGCACATCACTATAAGCCTTGCAAGCATTGTGACTAATGAGTTAGTTGTGGGATGATGCATTACGGAACGAGTAAATAGACTTGCCAGTAACGAGATTGAACTAGGTATGAGGATACCGACGATTGAATCTTGGGCAAGTAACATACCGATGACAAAGGGAACAACGTATGTTGTTATGCGGTTTGATCGATAAAGATCTTCGTAGAATATGTAGGAGCCAATATGAGCATCCAGGTTCCGCTATTGGTTATTGACCGGAGACGAGTCTCGGTCATGTCTACATAGTTCTCAAACCCGTAGGGTCCGCACACTTAACGTTCGGTGACAATTGGTATTATTAGTTTATGTGTTTTGATGTACCGAAGGTAGTTCGGAGTCCCGGATATGATCACGGACATGATGAGGAGTCTCGATATGGTCGATACATGAAGATCGCTATATTGGATGACTATGTTTGGACTTCGGAAGGGTTTCGGGCAAGTTCGGACAAATACCGGAGTACCGGGGGGTTACCAGAACCCCCCGGGGAGTGTAATGGGCCTATTGGGCCTTAGTGGAGAAGAGGAGGGGCAGGCAGGGCAGGCCACATGCCCCCTCTCCCTCTAGTCTGAATTGGACAAGGAGGGGGCGGCGCCCCCTTTCCTTCCCCCTCTCTCCTCCTTCCCTCTCTCCTACTCCTACTCTTGGAAGGGTTGGAGTCCTACTCCCTGTGGGAATAGGACTCCCCTTGGGCACGCCTAGGAGGGCCGGTGTAACGCCCTCGATGCGGCTATATCTCCTACGTGTCGAAGCACGACTTAGAGGCATAACCGCATTGAAAGCAATGTCGCAAGTAAGGTAATCTTCACAACAACCCATGTAAATAAATAAAAGGGAAAAGATACATAGTTGGCTTACACTCGCCATGTCACACAAATACATGAATAACATTACATTCATCCAACACACTCATGGTCCGACTATGGTACCAAAATAAAGATCAACCCCCATATGCGACACGGTCCCCGATCGCCCCAACTGGGCACCACTACTGATCATCTGGAAAAGACACATAGTAACGATGAGAGTCTTCATCGAACTCCCACTTGAGCTCAAGCGCATCATCTGGAATGGTATCATCGGTCCCTGCATCTAGTTTGGAAGTAATCTGTGAGTCACGGGGACTCAGCAATCTCGCACCCTCGCGATCAAGACTATTTAAGCTTATAGGTAAGACAAGGTATGATGTGGAGCTGCAGCAAGCGACTAGCATATATGGTGGCTAACCTATTCGCAAAAGAGAGCGAGAAGAGAAGGCAAAAGCACGGTCGAACAACTATGATCAAGAAGTGATCCTAGAACAACCTACGTCAAGCATTATTCCAACACCGTGTTCACTTCCCGGACTCCGCCGAGAAGAGACCATCACGGTTACACACGCGGTTGATTCATTTTAATTAAGTTAAGTTTCAGGTTATCTACAACCAGACATTAACAAATTCCCATCTGCCCATAACCGCGGGCACGGATTTCGAAAGTTCAAATCCCTGTAGGGGAGTCCCAACTTAGCCCATCACAAGCTCTCACGGTCAACGAAGGATATTCCTTCTCCCAAGACAATCCAATCAGACTCGGCATCCCGGTTACAAGACATCCTCGACAATGGTAAAACAAGTCTAGCAACACCGCCCGAATGTGCCGACAAATCCCGATAGGAGCTGCACATATCTCGTTCTCAGGGCACACTCAGATTGTCCAAACTTTCGGTAGGAGGCCAGCCTAGAGTTGCCCCTGGTGGCCACCGGCGGCTGACGAGGTGGACCAACACTCAGAGGAGCACTGGCCCGGGGGGGTTTAAATAAGATGACCCTTGGGCTCCGAAAACCCAAGGGAAAAAGAGGCTAGGTGGCAAATGGTAAAACCAAGGTTGGGCATTGCTGGAGGAGTTTTATTCAAGGCGAACTGTCAAGGGGTTCCCATTATAACCCAACCGTGTAAGGAACGCAAAATCCGGGAACATAACACCGATATGACGGAAAGTAGGGCGGCAAGAATGGAACAAAACACTAGGCAAAAGGCCGAGCCTTCCACCCTTTACCAAGTATATAGGTGCATTAAGATAAACAAGATAATATGGTGATATCCCAACAATAGACATGTTCCAACAAGGAACGATCTCCAATCTTCACCTGCAACTAGCAACGCTCTAAGAGGGGCTGAGCAAAGCGGTAACATAGCCAAACAACGGTTTGCTAGGACATGGTGGGTTAGAGGTTTGACATGGAAATTTGGGAGGCAAGAAAAGCAAGTGGTAGGTATCGTAGCATATGCATAGCAAAAGAGCGAGCATCTAGCAAGCAAAGATAGAAGTGATTTCGAGGGTATGGTCATCTTGCTTGCAAAGTTCTCAGAGTTGCCTTGATCCTCGTAAGCGAACTCAACGGGCTCCTCATTCACAAACTCGTCTCCCGGCTCTACCCAAACAAGAACAACAAGCAAAAGGAGCACAATCAACCACGTGCAATGCTCAAGCAATATGATGCAAACATGGTATGATAAGCGGGATGCGATATGAGATGCGTAGGCAAGATTTGACAAGGAATGATAGAACCTGGCCTCAACCTGGAAATCCAAGAGTTCCACTGGAAAGGTGAGGTGATTTTGGTTGAAATCGATATAAAGATCACAGGAATCGGATGCATGGTTTGGAAATGGCAAGCAAAACAAATATGGCACCGGTCTGCGATAATCAGCAAGTGACCAACTAAATGCATCAAGAAAAATATGCTACAGCACTCAAACATGGCAACACAATACATGTCAGAAATCCCCTCATGATGCTTGACAAAAGATGAACACTGAGCTACGGCTAATTCATCAATTAACAGGTTCAAACAAGCATGGAAAAAGTGCAAATGATAACAGGTTTCAGACTTGGTGAAATTAACACAAGTCTGGAATTTATTATCAGGAAGCACACTTTAGAGCATGCAAACTACATGCTACAAGAACTTAACATGGCAAAGCAAAGCATGGCATTAAGCTACTCAAAGAACTTAACAAAAGTCCCTTAGTGACCTTGAGCCAAAAGGAATCAGAAAATTCAAGTGCAAGCATGTGAACATGGCAAAAATCATAAACAGATTCAGACTTCGTGTAAAACTGGAGCATGCAAAACAGTTAACGAGTAGGCATGTTTACGAGCTCGATGCACTCACTACAGAGCATTGCATGACAAACTAAGCATACACCCATCAAGAAGACATGGAATAGGAGCTATACATGGCAAGAACAACAACATAGCATGCACGGATCAATAGCAACATCCTCGGCAAAATCGCTAAACATGTCAACAATCTGCCAGGATTCACTTTATAGAAAAAGTAGAGCTCGATTGACTCAAGCTAGGGTGCTCCATAATTGCAAGCAAAGACATGGATGGATAGAGCACCACAATATTAACAAAACATCCTTACTGATCATCCTCAAAAGAGGCACGGATCACTAGGAAACAACATGAACATATGGCATAACAACAAAATCAGGACAAGGACTTAGTGAAATTCTAAGTCCCTGAAATCAGCATCAACGATTACGCTACTTTGCAAGTTTGTGCTAGTCACCACAAATATCACAAAAATACATGGCATACACCCCTGTAAAGATGGCATGGCATATAACAAAACACATGTAGAACTCAGGATCATAGCATGCATACATTAATCATGGCAAAAATGACAAAAAGCCATTTGCTAAAACAGATCTGACAAATTCATCACATAGCCCTGTTCCAACAGCATTTCGGGCATCAAGATGATCTCAAATGAAAATGATGCAATGAGATGAAATGATGTACTCGTCGAGACGAACATTTTGATGTGCTACACGCACGAATCGGAGCTACGGATGCAAAGTTATAGCATGTCAAAGTATGCAAGAAAATTAGGGTTTAGAGACAAAAAGTCAACCGAGGAGATTGATCCAGATCCAGATCCGATCGTGCACGGAAAACGAGGATGGTCGGCGTGAGTACTATTCGCCGGAGAAGAGCCCGAGGTCACCGGAGCTGGTGAGGAGGGGCGGCGCCGGCGTTGAGGGACGTCGAGGAGGCGGCGACGGCGCGGAAGCCGAGGTCAGCGAGTGGTAGATCCGGCGCAGCGGCAGAGTTGCGGCGCCGTGGCGGGGCGAGGTCGCCGGAGGCCGGCGCCGTGGCGGCGGAGGACGGCGGCGGACGAGGCGGCGGGCGGCGGACGAGGCCGCGGGCCGCGGGGGCTCTCCCTGGGCCTCGCGGGCCGCAGCGGTGGGGAGGCCGGCGCGCCACATGACAGCCTGCCACTGGTGCGGGGCGGCGGCGTGACATGTCCAGCTGGAGACGGACATGTCCGGCGGCGGCGCGAGCGGATCTA
Organism: Triticum urartu; assembly: GCF_003073215.2. Taxonomy (NCBI): domain Eukaryota; kingdom Viridiplantae; phylum Streptophyta; class Magnoliopsida; order Poales; family Poaceae; genus Triticum; species Triticum urartu. Next base: position 482,307,466 of record NC_053023.1, read on the forward strand.
GGGTTTTAGGGGGTGTTTTAACCCGGAATTTTTGGAGGAGGGGCTATAAATAGAGGTAGGAGGAGCTAGGAGACTCCAAATGAGGTGCGGTTTTCGGCCACGCGATCGTGATCGAATGCTCTAGATGATGGAGAGGGTTTAGGTGGGTTTTTTGCCAGTTTGGAGAGGTGTTGGGCTGCAACACACACGAGGCCTTTTCGGTCCCTCGGTTAACCGTTGGAGTATCAAACGAAGTCCAAATGGCGCGAAACTTGACAGGCGGACTACCAGTAGTAAACCAAGGCCGCATGGCAAGTCTCGGTCCAATCCGGAAATGTTTAGCCCCCACACACGAAAAGAGGTAGAAAGGACCACCGGAGGACATAGGAGCGCCGGAATGCAAAACGGACAACGGGGAAATGCTCGAATGCATGAGACGAACACGTATGTGAATGCAATGCGCATGATGACATGATATGAGATGCATGACAAAGACAACAACACACGGAGACAAAAACCCGACAGCGGAGAAATAAAATAACTTAGTACCGGAAACGGCAAGAGTTGGAATACATATAAGGTAAATTACATCCGGGGTGTTACAACACTCCACCACTACGAAAGGATCTCGTCCCGAGATCTAGGGCTGGAAAAAACTCCGGGTACTCAGAACGGAGGTGATCCTCGCGTTCCCAGGTGGCTTCACGGTCGGAATGGTGTGACCACTTGACTTTGAGGAATTTGATTGACTTGTTGCGAGTCTTGCGCTCAGTTTCTTCAAGAATAGCAACTGGGTGCTCACGATAAGAAAGGTCTTCCTAGAGTTCAATGTCTTCGAAGTTGACAGTGTGGTCAGGGGTCTTGAAGCACTTGCGGAGCTGAGAGACATGGAACATGACGTGCACGTTTGCAAAGTTGGAGAGAAGCTCGAGTTGATAGGCGAGATCGCCTCTCTTGCTAACGATCTTGAAAGGACCGACGTATCTAGGGGCAAGCTTCCCTTTGATACCGAAGCGATGAGTACCTTTCATTGGAGAGACGCGGAGGTAAACATGGTCTCCGATCTTGAAAGCCAAATCATGATGCTTACTATCATAGTAACTCTTCTGGTGCGATTGCGCTGCTTTGAGGTTATCAGGAATGACTTTGCACATCTCTTCTGCCTCTGTGATCAAGTCATTGCCAAGAAGTTGACGTTCACCAGTCTTTGACCAGTTAAGAGGAGTACGGCACTTCCTGCCATAGAGAATTTCAAATGGGGCCTTGCCCGAACTCGCTTGAAAGCTGTTGTTGTAGGAAAACTCAGCATGTGGAAGACAATCTTCCCATTTCATACCAAAGGAGATAACGCAAGCCCTAAGCATATCTTCAAGAATCTGATTGACACGCTTGACTTGGCCGCTAGTTTGGGGATGAAAAGCTGTGCTGAAACGGATGTTGGTGCCCATGGCCTTCTGAAAAGAATCCCAAAACTTCAAGGTGAAGATGCTGCCACGATCTGAAGAAATCAACTGTGGAATGCCGTGCAGAGAGACAATCCGAGAGGTATAAAGCTCTGCCAATTGAGCTGCTGTGATAGACTCTTTGATAGGAAGGAAATGAGCCACTTTAGTGAGTTTGTCGATGACAACGAATATAGCATCAATGCCACGCTTAGACTTTGGAAATCCCGTCACGAAGTCCATCTCAATGTGGTCAAACTTCCATTCTGGAATGGCAAGAGGTTGGAGGAGACCAGCTGGTCATTGGTGTTCTGCCTTCACTCTTCTGCAGACATCACATTCATTCACGAACTGAGCAATCTCACGCTTCATTTGAGTCCACCAATACGCCTGCTTGAGGTCCTGGTACATTTTTGTACTCCCAGGGTGGATGGAGAGGAGTGAATTGTGAGCCTCGTTCATAATGACTTTACGAAGGTCACTTTTAGGCACAACAATGCGATCCTCGAAGAATAGAGTATCCTTGTCATCAAGACGATAGCACTTGTACTTGGATTGACTCTTGGCAATCCCAATCTTCACCTTATTCACCATAGAATCAAGAAGTTGAGCCTCGCGAATCTGATCTCCCAAAGTAGGAGAGACTTGGAGGTTGGCGAGGAAACCTTGAGGAATAACTTGCAGATTGAGTTTGCAGAAAGCTTCACAAAGCTCGGGTTGGTAAGGCTTGAGAATCAAACTGTTGCAGTAAGCCTTCCTGCTCAATGCGTCAGCAATTACATTGGCCTTGCCTGGAGTATATTCGATACTCGGATTATACTCTTCAATCATTTCGACCCAACGAGTCTGCCTGAGGTTGAGATTAGGCTGAGTGAAGATGTACTTGAGACTCTTGTGGTCAGTGAAGATGTCCACTTTTCTTCCCAATAAGAGATGTCTCCAAGTCAAAAGAGCATGCACCACTACCGCCAACTCGAGGTCATGAGTGGGGTAGTTCTTCTCGTTGGGCTTCAACTGGCGAGAGGTATAAGCCACAACTTTCTTCTCTTGCATCAACACTGCACCAAGACCTTGAAGAGAGGCATCACAGAAGACCTCGAATGGTTTGGATTCATCAGGAGGAGTCAGAACTGGAGCAGTGACTAATTTCTCTGTCAGGGTGTTGAAAGCGATGTCACATTCAGGAGACCAAACATACTTGACGTGCTTCTGGAGAAGGTTGGAAAGAGGCTTCGTGATCTTAGAGAAGTTCTCAATGAACCTTCGACAGTAGCTTGCGAGACCAAGGAAGCTGCGGAGTTGCTTCACGTTCTGAGGTGGTTCCCAATTCACAATTGCAGACACCTTCTCAGGATTCACCAGTATGCCCTTGGCAGAGATGATATGCCCAAGGTAGAGAACCTCATCGAGCCAAAACTCGCACTTTGAAAACTTGGCATAGAGCTGATGTTCTCTGAGCTTATCCAGCACCAAACGCAAGTGCTTGGCATGATCTTCCTTGTTCTTAGAAAAGACCAAAATGTCATTGAGGTAGACCAAGACGAAGTCATTTGTGTAGGGGTTGAAGATGAAGTTCATCATGCGAGAGAATGTCGGAGGAGCATTGACGAGGCCAAAAGACATGACAGTGTATTCATATGAACCATAGCTTGTTCTGAATGCCGTCTTGGGGATATCTTGCTCACGAATTCGAATCTGGTGATAGCCCATATGGAGATCAAGCTTGGAGAATACTTGAGCACCTTTGAGTTGTTCAAACAGCTCGTTGATGTTGGGAAGTGGGTACTTGTTCTTTATAGTCTTCTTGTTCAATGGACGGTAGTCGACACAGAGTCGGTCCGTTCCATCCTTCTTCTTCACAAAAAGAACTCCACAACCCCAGGAGAAGAACTAGGTCGGATGAGACCCATTCGCTCTTGAATATCGAGTTGCTTCTTCAGCTCCTTCAACTCTTCAGGTCCAAGCTTGTAAGGACGTTTGCAAACAGGTTCCGTGCCAGGCTCAAGATCGATGACAAATTCAACTGGCCGGTGCGGAGGCATTCCTGGAAGCTCTTCTGGAAAGACGTCTTGATATTCGCAAACGACTGGAATTTGAGAGATGGCATCTAGCTTGCCCTTCTCATTGAGAGAAAACAGACGGATTGTATTATCCCGAGCGGCAAAGACAATTACATCCTCAGACGAATGAGTCAATTGAATCTGCCTGGCGGCACAATCAAGCTGAGCCTTGTGCTTAGAAAGCCAGTCCATTCCAAGAATAAGATCAATATCCGAGTTACCAAGGACCATTGGAGAAGCCAGAAACTTGAAATCACCCATCATGATAGAAATATCCGGAATCTCGTAGTTTGTGAGCAAACATTTACCCGGTGAGACAACTGCTAACGGTTTATGCAAAACTTGAGAAGACAATTCATGCTTAGATGCAAAAGGTCTCGATATGAAACAATGTGATGCACCAGTGTCAAAAATTACTTTTGCAGGAACATCGTTAATAGGAAGGTTACCCATGATGACATCTGACGAGTCCTCTGCCTGAGTTGCATTCATCAAGTTGACCTTGGCGTGCTTGGGGTTATGCTTGACCACAGCTGTACTTGCAGATCTCACAGGAGGAGGAGGAGGGAGACGCCTCTGATTGAAGCATTTGTTGGCATAGTGACCCTTCTGTTGGCACTTGTTGCACGTGACCTCCGAGAGCGGACGGTGATACGGAGCACTTGATCTTGGAGCTTGAGACGAAGTCTTGTTCTGAAAGCCAGGGTTGGGTGGGTGGGAAGATCCACTGCCACCTTTGCTCTTCTGCTGATAAGGCTAACGAAACGGAGGAGGCATCCAATACTTTTGCTGCTTAGCCACTTGAGTTGAGGAAGAAGGAGTTGCATCTCTGACTCGCTTCTTGGAAGCATCGCACTTCAGTTGAGCAGTCTCTTGCTTCATTGCCATGTTGTAGAACTCATCGTACTTCTTGGGCTCAAAGAGGACGAGAGCAAGTTGGAGTTCTTCTCTGAGACCACCCCTGAACTGATATATCATGCTCTTCTCGTTAGGGACGTCTTGCTTAGCAAAACGGGCGAGCTTCTGAAACATGATGTTGTACTGGTAAACAGACATAGTGCCTTGCTTCAGGTTGCGGAATTCCTCACGCTTGCTCTCAACCACACTCTGAGGAATATGATGAGCTTTGAAGTCTTGACGGAATTCATCCCAGGTAATTGCACGGCCTCCTCTGGAATCTTTGTACTGCTGAAACCATTCTGCAGCTTGGTCCTTGAGTTGGAAGGAGGCGAACTTGACAAAGTCCTTAGGCCTGACGTTACTGCACTCGAAATGCTTGCATATGTTCACGAGCCAATCATCAGCGTATGTTGCCTCAACACAATTGCTGAAGGTCTTTGGCTGATTAGCGAGGAACTGGTTGAGTGTAGCAAACTGATTCTGATTGTTGCCATGGCCCTGGTTCCCTTGGTTGCGCTCTTGAAGAAGTTGCATGATCAGCTGCGTGTTTGCATTGGTAGCGGCCATCACAGCTTGCCATGCCTCCGGAGCTGGAGGTGGTGGTCGCGGATCAGGATTCGGAGTCGTGCGCGTTGGAGGAGCCATCCTGAAGAGGTTGACATCTGTTAGCATCTTGACAGACAAATATTTAAGCTGAATCAAACGGGTTGAAATTGCAACATATAGTCTTCACATCCGAACAAAATGAACGAATGCATTCCAATTGAAATGGTCACATTTCCATAAATTGAGAAGCCACTTAGAATTGAGGTAGAAGAATAAAACCAACAAGGTACGGACAAGAACGAATACTTGGTGAGGATTAACCAATCCCAAACCAAATATCCGCGGAAGAAGAACTAGAGCTACAAGAATTCCCACCTATGAAACTTCCGAACCTTTTTGGTTATGCAATCAGGTGTTGGGGATACAGGGGAAGCATAATATCTCACCCAAATCTAGCAAATCCTACATCCAGCTGTATCCATCCTTTAACACATAACCGAGAAACCTTCGGAAATCATTTACCTCAACCTTCGAAAATCATCCGTTATACAAGTTATGGCAATACTCCCGAACTCCCGCCCCAGTATTGGGTGGCGTCGAGGTTATCTCACCAACAACTGCATAAAAGAGATTTTCGATGTCGGTGAAACTCAGGTATTCCAGTGTCTCAACGATAAAATTGTGACGACAACACCTCGGAGCTCAACTCCCCGGGACACTGCCACAACCCCTAAATGACAGGAGGCACCAAGAACAATGTTCTCATCACAAAACCATCGGAACGATTCCAAGATACCCGCGTGATCCTAAAAAAATTAGTGAAATTTGAGAAGAGAAGAGTCAAAACTCTACGTCAGGATGCCTCACCAGAGCGACGAAGGGACTGGGGAGTAAAAAGAATTCCTAAACTCTCTGATATATAATTCCTAAATGACTCAAAACATTTTTCTAGACTCAACAACGCCAATGATTTGATCAAGCAGGGGGCTCCTAAGGTCGGGGAAGGCTCTAATTACCAATTTGTAATGCCCTCGATGCGGCTATATCTCCTACGTGTCGAAGCATGACTTAGAGGCATAACCACATTGAAAGCAATGTCGCAAGTAAGGTAATATTCACAACAACCCATGTAAATAAATAAAAGGGGAAAAGATACATAGTTGGCTTACACTCGCCATGTCACACAAATACATGAATAACATTACATTCATCCAACACACTCATGGTCCTACTATGGTACCAAAATAAAGATCAACCCCCACATGCGACACGGTCCCCGATCACCCCAACTGGGCACCACTACTGACCATCTGGGAAAGACACATAGTAACGATGAGAGTCTTCATCGAACTCCCACTTGAGCTCAAGCGCATCGTCTGGAACGGTATCATCGGTCCCTGCATCTGGTTTGGAAGTAATCTGTGAGTCACGGGGACTCAGCAATCTCGCACCCTCGCGATCAAGACTATTTAAGCTTATAGGTAAGACAAGGTATGATGTGGAGCTGCAGCAAGCGACTAGCATATATGGTGGCTAACCTATTCACAAAAGAGAGCGAGAAGAGAAGGCAAAAGCACGGTCGAACAACTATGATCAAGAAGTGATCCTAGAACAACCTACGTCAAGCATTATTCCAACACCGTGTTCACTTCCCGGACTCCGCCGAGAAGATACCATCACGGTTACACACGCGGTTGATTCATTTTAATTAAGTTAAGTTTCAGGTTATCTACAACCGGACATTAACAAATTCCCATCTGCCCATAACCGCGGGCACGGATTTCGAAAGTTCAAATCCCTGTAGGGGAGTCCCAACTTAGCCCATCACAAGCTCTCACGGTCAACGAAGGATATTGCTTCTCCCAAGACAATCCGATCAGACTCGGCATCCCGGTTACAAGACATCCTCGACAATGGTAAAACAAGTCCAGCAACACCGCCCGAATGTGCCGACAAATCCTGATAGGAGCTGCACATATCTCATTCTCAGGGCACACTCAGATTGTCCAAACTTCCGGTAGGAGGCCAGCCCAGAGTTGCCCCTGGTGGCCACCTGCGGCTAACGAGGTGGACCAACACTCAGAGGAGCACTGGCCCGGGGGGGTTTAAATAAGATGACCCTTGGGCTCCGGAAACCCAAGGGAAAAAGAGGCTAGGTGGCAAATGGTAAAACCAAGGTTGGGCATTGCTGGAGGAGTTTTATTCAAGGCGAACTATCAAGGGGTTCCCATTATAACCCAACCGTGTAAGGAACGCAAAATCCGGGAACATAACACCGATATGACGGAAAGTAGGGCAGCAAGAGTGGAACAAAGCACTAGGCAAAAGGCCGAGCCTTCCACCCTTTACCAAGTATATAGGTGCATTAAGATAAACAAGATAATATGGTGATATCCCAACAATAGACATGTTCCAACAAGGAACGATCTCCAATCTTCACCTGCAACTAGCAACGTTATAAGAGGGGCTGAGCAAAGCGGTAACATAGCCAAACAACGGTTTGCTAGGACATGGTGGGTTAGAGGTTTGACATGGAAATTTGGGAGGCATGAAAAGCAAGTGGTAGGTATCGTAGCATAGGCATAGCAAAAGAGCGAGCATCTAGCAAGCAAAGATAGAAGTGATTTCGAGGGTATGGTCATCTTGCCTGCAAAGTTCTCAGAGTTGCCTTGATCCTCGTAAGCGAACTCAACGGGCTCCTCGTTCATGAACTCGTCTCCCGGCTCTACCCAAACAAGAACAACAAGCAAAAGGAGCACAATCAACCACGTGCAATGCTCAAGCAATATGATGCGAACATGGTATGATAAGCGGGATGCGATATGTGATGCATAGGCAAGATTTGACAAGGAATGATAGAACCTGGCCTCAACTTGGAAATCCAAGAGTTCCACTTGAAAGGTGAGGTGATTTCGGTTGAAATCGATATAAAGATCACCGGAATCGGATGCACGGTTTGGAAATGGCAAGCAAAACAAATATGGCACCGGTCTGCGATAATCAGCAAGTGACCAACTAAATGCATCAAGAAAAATATGCTACAGCACTCAAACATGGCAACACAATACATGGAAGGAATCCCCTCATGATGCTTGACAAAAGATGAACACTGAGCTACGGCTAATTCATCCATTAACAGGTTCAAACAAGCATGGCAAAAGTGCAAATGATAACAGGTTTCAGACTTAGTGAAATTAACACAAGTCTGGAATTTATCATCAGGAAGCACACTTTAGAGCATGAAAACTACATGCTACAGGAACTTAACATGGAAAAGCAAGAAACGGCATGAAGCTACTCAAAGCACTTAACAAAAGTCCCTTAGTGACCTTGAGCCAAAAGGAATTAGAAAATTCTAGTGCAAGCATGTGAACATGGCAAAAATCATAAACAGATTCAGACTTAGTGTAAAACTGGAGCATGCAAAACAGTTAACGAGTAGGCATGTTTACGAGCTCGATGCACTCACTACAGAGCATTGCATGACAAACTAAGCATACACCCATCAAGAAGACACGGCATAGGAGCTAGACATGGCAAGAACAACAACATAGCATGCACGGATCAATAGCAACATCCTCGGCAAAATCGCTAAACATGTCAACAATCTGCCAGGATTCACTTTATAGAAAAAGTAGAGCTCGATTGACTCAAGCTAGGGTGCTCCATAATTGCAAACAAAGACATGGATGGATAGAGCACCACAATATTAACAAAACATCCTTACTGATCATCCTCAAAAGAGGCACGGATCACTAGGAAACAACATGAACATATGGCATAACAACAAAATCAGGACAAGGACTTAGTGAAATTCTAAGTCCCTGAAATCAGCATCAACGATTACGCTACTTTGCAAGCTTGTCACCAAAAATATCACAAAAATACATGGCATACATCCCTGTAAAGATGGCATGGCATATAACAAAACACATGTAGAACTCAGGATCATAGCATGCACACAATAATCATGGCAAAAATGACAAAAAGCCATTTGTTGAAACAGATCTGACAAATTCATCACATAGCCCTCTTCCAATAGCATTTCGGGCATCAAGATGATCTCAAATGAAAATGATGCAATGAGATGAAATGATGTACTCGTCAAGACGAACATTTTGATATGCTACACGCACGAATCGGACCTACGGATGCAAAGTTATGGCATGTCAAAGTATGCAAGAAAATTAGAGTTTAGGGACGAAAAGTCAACCGAGGAGATTGATCCAGATCCAGATCAGATCATGCACGGAAAACGAGGACGGTCGGCCGGAGTACTGTTCGCCGAAGAAGAGCCCGAGGTCACCGGAGCTGGTGAGGAGGGGCGGCGCCGGCGTTGAGGGACGTCGAGGAGGCGGCGACGGCGCGGAAGCCGAGGTCGGCGAGTGGCAGATCCGGCGCGGCGGCGGAGTTGCGGCACCGTGGCGGGGCGAGGTCGCCGGAGGCCGGCGCGGTGGCGGCGGAGGACGGCGGCCGGGCGGCGGGCGGCGGACGAGGCGGCGGGCCGCGGGGGCTCTCCCTGGGCCTCGCGGGCCGCGACGGTGGGGAGGACGGCGCGCCACGTGGCAGCCTGCCACTGGTGCGGGGCGGCGGCGCGACGTGTCCGGCTGGAGACGGACACGTCCGGCGGTGGCACGAGCGGATCTAGGGTTTTAGGGGGTGTTTTGACCCGGAATTTTTGGAGGGGCTATAAATAGAGGTAGGAGGAGCTAGGAGACTCCAAATGAGGTGCGGTTTTCGGCCACGCGATCGTGATCGAACGCTCTAGATGATGGAGAGGGTTTTGGTGGGTTTTGGGCCAGTTTGGATAGGTGTTGGGCTGCAACACACACGAGGCCTTTTCAGTCCCTCGGTTAACCGTTGGAGTATCAAACGAAGTCCAAATGGCGCGAAACTTGACAGGCGGTCTACCGGTAGTAAACCAAGGCCGCATGGCAAGTCTCGGTCCAATCCGGAAATGTTTAACCCCCACACACGAAAAGAGGTAGAAAGGACCGCCGGAGGACATAGGAGCGCCGGAATGCAAAACGGACAACGGGGAAAATGCTCGAATGCATGAGACGAACACGTATGCGAATGCAATGCACATGATGACATGATATGAGATGCATGACAAAGAAAACAACACACGGAGACAAAAACCCGACAGTGGAGAAATAAAATAACTTAGTGCCGGAAACGGCAAGAGTTGGAATACATATAAGGTAGATTACATCCGGGGTGTTACAGCCGGCCTCTCCCCCTCCTCCACTCCTTTATATACGGGGGAGGGGGCACCCCATAGACACAAAAGTTGATCAGTTGATCTTTTAGCCGTGTGCGGTGCCCCCCTCCACCATAATCCACCTCGGTCATATTGTAGTGGTGCTTAGGCGAAGCCCTGCGTCGGTAGCATCATCATCACCGTCATCACGTCGTCATGCTGAAGGGACTCTCCCTCGAAGCTCTGCTGGATCAGAGTCCGTGGGACGTCACCGAGCTGAACGTGTGCTGAACTCGGAGGTTTCGTACGTTCGGTACTTGGATCGGTCGGATCATGAAGACGTACGACTACATCAACCGCGTTCTCATAACGCTTCCGCTTACGGTCTACGAGTGTACGTAGACGATACTCTCCCGTCTCGTTGCTATGCATCACCATGATCTTGCGTGTGCGTAGGAATTTTTTTGAAATTACTGCGTTCCCCAACAGTGGCATCCGAGCTAGGTTTATGCGTAGATGTTATATGCACGAGTAGAACACAAAGGAGTTGTGGGCGTGGGTATATACATATTTCTTGCCGTCACTAGTTGATTCTTGATTCAGCGGCATTGTTGGATGAAGCGGCCCAGACCGACATTACGTATACGCTTACGTGAGACTGGTTCTGCCGACATGCTTCGCACACAGGTGGCTAGTGGGTGTTTGTTTCTCCAGCTTTAGTTGAATCGGATTCAATGAATAGGGTTCTTTCTGAAGATCAAAAAGCAATCACTATACCGCGTTGTGGTTTTTGATGCGTAGGTAAGAACGGTTCTTGCTCAGCCCGTAGCAGCCACGTAAAACTTGCAACAACAAAGTAGAGGACGTCTAACTTGTTTTTGCATGGCATGTTGTGATGTGATATGGTCAAGACATGATGCTAAATTTTATTGTATGAGATGATCATGTTTTGTAACACAGTTATCGGCAACTGGCAGGAGCCATATGGTTGTCGCTTTATTGTATGAAATGCAATCGCCATGTAATTGCTTTACTTTATCACTAAGCGTAGCGATAGTCGTGGAGGCAATAGTTGGCGTGACGACAACGATACTTCAATGGAGATCAAGGTGTCAAGCCGGTGACGATGGTGATCATGACGGTGCTTTGGAGATGGAGATCACAAGCACAAGATGATGATGGCCATATCATATCACTTATATTGATTGCATGTGATGTTTATCTTTTATGCATCTTATTTTGCTTAGATTGACGGTAGCATTATAAGATGATCTCTCACTAAATTTCAAGGTATAAGTGTTCTCCCTGAGTATGCACCGTTGCGAAAGTTCGTCGTGCCTAGATACCACGTGATGATCGGGTGTGATAAGCTCTACGTTCACATACAACAGGTGCAAGCCAGTTTTGCATACGCAGAATACTCGGGTTAAACTTGACGAGCCTAGCATATGCAGATATGGCCTCGGAACCCTGAGACCGAAAGGTCGGGCGTGAATCATATAGTAGATATGATCAACATAGTGATGTTCACCATTGAAAACTACTGCATCTCACGTGATGATCGGACATGGTTTAGTTGATATGGATCACGTGATCACTTAGATGATTAGAGGGATGTCTGTCTAAGTGGGAGTTCTTAAGTAATATGATTAATTGAACTTTAATTTATCATGAACTTAGTACGTGGTAGTATTTTGCATGTCTATGTTGTTGTAGATAGATGGCCCGTGTTGTTGTTCCATTGAATTTTAATGTGTTCCTTGAGAAAGCAAAGTTGAAAGATGATGGTAGCAATTACACGGGCTGGGTCCATAACTTGAGGATTATCCTCATTACTGCACATAAGAATTATGTCCTGGAAGCACCGCTAGGTGCCAAACCCGTTGCAGGAGCAACACCAGATGTTATGAAGGTCTGGCAAAGCAAAGCTGATGACTACTCGATAGTTCAGTGTGCCATGATTTACGTCTTAGAACCGGGACTACAACGACGTTTTGAACGTCATGGAGCATAAGAGAAGTTCCAGGAGTTGAAGTTAATATTTCAAGAAAATGCCCGGATTGAGAGATATGAAGTCTCCAATAAGTTCTACAGCTGCAAGATGGAAGAGAATAGTTCTGTCAGTGAGCATATACTCAAAATGTCTGGGTATAACAATCACTTGATTCAACTGGGAGTTAATCTTTCGGATGATAGTGTCATTGACAGAATTCTTCAATCACTGCCACCAAGCTACAAGAGCTTCGTGATGAACTATAATATGCAAGGGATGGATAAGACAATTCCCGAGCTCTTCGCAATGTTAAAGGCTGCGGAGGTAGAAATCAAGAAGGAGCATCAAGTGTTGATGGTCAAGAAGACCACCAGTTTCAAGAAAAAGGGTAAAGGGAAGAAGGGGAAATTCAAGAATAACGGCAAGCAAGTTGCTGCTCAAGTGAAGAAACCCAAGTCTGGACCTAAGCCTGAGACTGAGTGCTTCTACTGCAAAGGGGCTCGTCACTGGAAGCGGAACTGCCCCAAGTATTTGCGGATAAGAAGGATGGCAAGGTGACAAAAGGTATATGAGATATACATGTTATTGATGTGTACCTTACTAATGCTCGCAGTAGCACCTGGGTATTTGATACTGGTTCTGTTGCTAATATCTGCAACTCGAAACAGGGGCTACAGATTAAGCGAAGATTGGCTAAGGACGAGATGACGATGCGCGTGGGAAATGGTTCCAAAGTCAATGTGATCGCGGTCGGCACGCTACCTCTACATCTACCTTCGGGATTAATTTTAGAACTAAATAATAGTTATTTGGTCTCAGCGTTGAGCCTGAACATTATATCTGGATCTTATTTGATGCGAGACGGTTATTCATTTAAATCTGTGAATAATGGTTGTTCTATTTATATGAGTAATATCTTTTATGGTCATGCACCCTTGAAGAGTGGTCTATTTTTGATGAATCTCGATAGTAGTGATACACATATTCATAATATTGAAGCCAAAAGATGCAGAGTTGATAATGATAGTGCAACTTATTTGTGGCACTGCCATTTAGGTCATATTGGTGTAAAGCGCATGAAGAAACTCCATTCTGATGGACTTTTGGAATCACTTGATTATGAATCACTTGGTACTTGCGAACCATGCCTCATGGGAAAGATGACTAAAACGCCGTTCTCCGGAACTATGGAGTGAGCAACAGATTTGTTGGAAATCATACATATTGATGTATGTGGTCCGATGAATGTTGAGGCTCGCAGCGGGTATCATTATTTTCTCACCTTCACAGATGATTTGAGCAGATATGGGTATATCTACTTGATGAAAAATAAGTCTGAAACATTTGAAAAGTTCAAAGAATTTTAGAGTGAAGTGGAAAATCATCGTAACAAGAAAATAAAGTTTCTACAATCTGATCGTGGAGGAGAATATTTGAGTTATAAGTTTGGTCTTCATTTGAAACAATGCGGAATAGTTTCGCAACTGACGCCACCCGGAACACCACAGCGTAATGGTGTGTCCGAACGTCGTAATCGTACTTTACTAGATATGGTGCGATCTATGATGTCTCTTACTGATTTACCGCTATCGTTTTGGGGTTATGCTTTAGAGACGACTGCATTCACGTTAAATAGGGCACCATATAAATCCATTGAGACGACGCCTTATGAACTGTGGTTTGGCAAGAAACCAAAGTTGTCATTTCTTAAAGTTTGGGGCTGCGATGCTGATGAGAAAAAGCTTCAACCTGATAAGCTCGAACCCAAATCAGAGAAATGTGTCTTCACAGGATACCTAAAGGAGACTGTTGGGTACACCTTCTATCACAGATCCGAAGGCAAGACATTCGTTGCTAGGAATGGATCCTTTCTAGAGAAGGAGTTTCTCTCGAAAGAAGTGATTGGGAGGAAAGTAGAACTTGATGAGGTAACTATACCTGCTCCCTTATTGGAATGTAGTTCATCACAGAAATCTGTTCCTGTGACTCCTACACCAATTAGTGAGGAAGCTAATGATCAAGATCATGTAACTTCAGATCAAGTTACTACCGAACCTCGTAGGTCAACCAAAGTAAGATCTGCACCAGAGTGGTATGGTAATCCTGTTCTAGAAGTCATGTTACATGTATGGTACTCTCCCTCGAAGCTCTGCTGGATCGGAGTTCGTGGGACGTCACCGAGCTGAACATGTGCTAAACTCGGAGGTGACGTACGTTCGATACTCGGATCGGTCGGATCGTGAAGACGTACGACTACATCAACCGCGTTCTCATAACGCTTCCGCTTACGGTCTACGAGGGTACGTAGACGATACTCTCCCCTCTCGTTGCTATGCATCACCATGATCTTGCGTGTGCTTAGGAAATTTGTTGAAATTACTGCGTTCCCCAACACTGTCATGCACTCAATTTTGCCGTGGAGTTGGATGGACTCATTTACCGTCGAAGCTTCCGCAAGTTATTTAGATGGCCTTAAGCCATATTATTGTAATAAGTACTCTTTTTTTAGACACACCATGTAATAAGTGTGTGATTGCACTCTGCTATAAATCCTCGAGTACTATGTGTGTCAGCAATACCGATCCAGGGATGACACTTAAGCACAGAGACTACGGTCCATTGGCATCGGGTCGCTACAATCCTACTTGGACTAGGAGTCCAAGTAGGACTCCCCCCCATGGCGCGCCCCTCCTGGCCGCCGGCCTCCTTCCCCCCCCCCCCACACACACACACACAGTTTACTCCTCCGGTCATAGCGTCATAGTGCTTAGGCGAAGCCCTGCACGGATCACATCACCATCACCATCACCACGCCGTCGTGCTATCAGAACTCTCCCTCGACCCTCTACTAGATCAAGAGCTCGAGGGACGTCATCGAGCTAAACGTGTGCTGAACACATAGGTGTCATACGTTTGGTACTTGGATTAGTTGGATCGTGAAGACGTTCGACTACATCAATCGTGTAAACCTAACGCTTCCACTTTCGGTCTACGAGGGTACGTGGACACACTCTCCCCGTCTCATTGCTATGCATCTCCTAGATAGATCTTCCGTGATCGTACGAAAGTTTTTGAAATTTCATGCTACATTCCCCAACAGTGGCGTCCGAACCAGGTCTATGCGTAGATATGCACGAGTAGAACAAAAAGAGTTGTGGGCGATAATAGTCATACTTGATACGTCTCCAACGTATCTATAATTTTTGATTGCTCCATGCTATATTATCTACTGTTTTGGACATTATTGGGCTTTATTATACACTTTTATATTATTTTTGGGACTAACCTATTAACCGGAGGCCCAGCCCAGAATTGTTGTTTTTTGCCTATTTTAGGGTTTCAAAGAAAAGGAATATCAAACGGAGTCCAAACGGAATGAAACCTTCGGGAACATGATTTTCTCACCGAACAAGATCCAGGAGACATGGACCCTACGTCAAGCAACCAACAGGGAGGCCACAAGGTAGGGGCGCGCCTCCCCACCCCCCCACAGGCGCACCCTCCACCCTCATGGGCCCCCTGTTGCTCCACCGACATACTTCTTCCTCCTATATATACCTACGTACCCCCAAACGATCAGATACGGAGCCAAAACCCTAATTCCACCGGCGTAACTTTCTGTATCCACGAGATCCCATCTTGGGGCCTGTTCCGGAGCTCCGCCGGAGGGGGCATCGATCACGGAGGGCTTCTACATCAACACCATAGCCTCTCCGATGAAGTGTGAGTAGTTTACCTCAGACCTACGGGTCCATAGTTATTAGCTAGATGGCTTCTTCTCTCTTTTTGGATCTCAATACAAATTTCTCCCCCTCTCTTGTGGAGATCTATTCGATGTAATCTTCTTTTGCGGTGTGTTTGTTGAGACCGATGAATTGTGGGTTTATGATCAAGTTTATCTATGAACAATATTTGAATCTTCCCTGAATTCTTTTATGTATGATTGGTTATCTTTGCAAGTCTCTTCGAATTATCAGTTTGGTTTGGCCTACTAGATTGATCTTTCTTGCAATGGGAGAAGTGCTTAGCTTTGGGTTCAATCTTGCGATGTCCTTTCCCAGTGACAGTAGGGGCAGCAAGGCACATATTGTATTGTTGCCATCGAGGATAACAAGATGGGGGTTTTATCATATTGCATGAATTTATCCCTCTACATCATGTCATCTTGCTTAAGGCGTTACTCTGTTCTTATGAACTTAATACTCTAGATGCATGCTGGATAGCGGTCGATGTGTGGAGTAATAGTAGTAGATGCAGGCAGGAGTCGGTCTACTTGTCTTGGACGTGATGCCTATATACATGATCATACCTAGATATTCTCATAACTATGCTCAATTCTGTCAATTGCTCAACAGTAATTCGTTCACCCACCGTAAAATATCTACGCTCTTCAGAGAAGCCACTAGTGAAACCTATGGCCCCCGAGTCTATCTTCCATCATATTAATCTTCCAATACTTAGTTATTTTCATTGCCCTTTATTTTACTTTGCATCTTTATCATAAAAATACCAAAAATATTATCTTATCATATCTATCATATCTCACTCTCGTAAGTGACCGTGTAGGGATTGACAACCCCTTATTGCGTTGGTTACGAGGATTTATTTGTTTTGTGCAGGTGCGAGGGACTAGCGCGTAGCCTCCTACTGGATTGATACCTTGGTTCTCAAAAACTGAGGGAAATACTTACGCTACTTTGCTGCACCACCCTTTCCTCTTCAAGGGAAAACCAACGCAAGTGCTCAAGAGGTAGCAAGAAGGATTTCTGGCACCGTTGCCAGGGAGGTCTACACAAAAGTCAACATACCAAGTACCCATCACAAACCCTTATCTCCTGCATTACATTATTTGCCATTTGCCTCTCGTTTTCCTCTCCCCCACTTCACCCATGCTGTTTTATTCGCCCTGTCTCTCTCTCTATCCTCCCTCTCTTTATCTATTTGCCTCTCTTTGCCTTTTTGCACTTTCTGCCGTTATGTCTGAAATTGGGGAAATTATTGTCGACATGGACAATAATAATATCATGAAAAATCCTGATGCTCCTGCTGAAGAACCCCCTATCTTACATACAAAAAAGTTTCGTATTGGTAGTGGTAATATTATTGGAAAAGGAGTTATCCAAGATTTCTTTACTTGTGTCGGTGCTTTACCTTCTATGGGTAGTTCTATCCTTCATAGAACTAGTAGCCTTGCGGACGCTATTGCCATGCTTGTAGTTGAACTTGAAAGACAATTCATGCACATGCACCCTTGCATACAAAGGATTTTCCTAGAATTTTCTAATATTGAGCATTCTTCTGTTAAGCGTGCCGCTACTATTTTTTTGGCTCATGATTTTAGATTCATAATAAAAGAGGCCAAAGAAATCTTTGCGCATCATAGGGTGGACGCTTGCCGTCCTCCCATAGAGGCTATCCTTTTTGATCAAGAAAAAATGATGTGTTTTCAATCTCTAGACTATGTTGCTTTCAATGAAAATCTTAGTAAAAGGGTTCCTACCAATGTTTTAGTTGATAGAATTTATGAACTTAATGATTATTTGGACATTCAAAATAATGAACTAGGATATTCTCTCGAGTATAGGCTCACAAAGTTTTGTCAAAAGAATGCTTATAATGATGAATTGGTTGTGCAATACGAAGGGCCAAAGGAGGAACCTATACCTCCCAAAGTTGATCTTGGGGACTTTTGTCCCATTAAATTTAGCCCTTTTGATTACTTTTGCTTGCCTCAAAGAAAACTTTCTGCCGAACGTAGAGAATATGAAATGAGTTTTAATAATCTATCTTACTATTATGGCAATACCTAGATCTATCCTTGCTTTCTATGCCTAGCTAGGGGCGTTAAACGATAGCGCTTGTTGGGAGGCAACCCAATTTTATTTTTATTCCTTGCTTTTTGCTCCTGTTTAGTAATAAATAATTTATCTAGACTCTGTTTTGGTTGTGTTTTTGTTTAATTAGTGTTTGTGCCAAGTAGAACCGTTGGGAAGACTTGGGGGGAGTCTTGTTAATCTTGCTGTAAAAAACAGAAACTTTAGTGCTCACGAGAACTGCTGCCATTTTTATTTTTAAAGTGATATTTAGTTAATTCTTTTTTCAGATGATTAATGGATAAATTACTCACGTCCATCAATTTATTTTAGAATTTTTGGTGTTCCAGATCTTGCGCTGGCTACAGATTACTACAGACTATTCTGTTTTTGACAGATTCTGTTTTTTGTGTGTTGTTTGCTTATTTTGATGATTCTATGGCTAGTAAAATAGTTTATAAACCATAGAGAAGTTAGAATACAGTAGGTTTAACACCAATATAAATAAATAATGAGTTCATTACAGTACCTTGAAGTGATCTTTTGTTTTTCTTTCGCTAATGGAGCTCACGAGATTTTCTACTTTAAGTTTTGTGTTGTGAAGTTTTCAAGTTTTGGGTAAAGATTTGATGGATTATGGAACAAGGAGTGGCAAGAGCCTAAGCTTGGGGATACCCATGGCACCCCCAATATAATCTAAGGACACCTAAAAGCCAAATCTTGGCGATGCCCCGGAAGGCATCCCCTCTTTTGTCTACTTCTATCGGTAACTTTACTTGGATCTATATTTTTATTCACCACACGATATGTGTTTTGCTTGGAGCGTCTTGTATGATTTGAGTCTTTGCTTTTTAGTTTACCACAATCATCTTTGCTTTGCACACCTTTTGAAAGAAACACACATGATTCGGAAATTATTAGAATACTCTATGTGCTTCACTTATATCTTTTGAGTTACATAGTTTTGCTCTAGTACTTCACTTATATCTTTTAAAGCATGGTGGTGGATTTGTTTTATAGAAACTATTGATCTCTCATGATTCACTTAGATTATTTTGAGAGTCTTAAATAGCATGGTAATTTGCTTAAATAATCCTAATATGCTAGGTATACAAGATTAATAATAAAATTCTCTTATGAGTGTGTTGAATACTAAGAGAAGTTTGATGCTTGATGATTGTTTTGAGATACGGAGGTAGTGATATTAAATTTGTGCTAGTTGAGTAGTTGTGAAATTGAGAAATACTTGTGTTGAAGTTTGCAAGTCCCGTAGCATGCACGTATGGTAAACGTTATGTAACAAATTTGAAACATGAGGTGTTCTTTGATTGTCCTCCTTATGAGTGGCGGTCGGGGACGAGCGATGGTCTTTTCCTACCAATCTATCCCCCTAGGAGCATGCGCGTAGTTCTTGGTTTTTGATGAATTGTAGATTTTTGCAATAAGTATGTGAGTTCTTTATGACTAATGTTGAGTCCATGGATTATACGCACTCTCACCCTTCCATCATTGCTAGCCTCTTCGGTACCGTGCATTGCCCTTTCTCACATTGAGAGTTGGTGCAAACTTCACCGGTGCATCCAAACCCCGTGATATGATACGCTCTTTCACACATAAACCTCCTTATATCTTCCTCAAAACAGCCACCATACCTACCTATTATGGCATTTCCATAGCCATTCCGAGATATATTGCCATGCAACTTTCCACCATTTCGTTTATCATGACACGTTCATCATTGTCATATTGCTTTGCATGATCATGTAGTTGACATCGTATTTGTGGCAAAGCCACCATTCATAATTTTTCATACATGTCACTTGATTCATTGCATATCCCGGTACACCGCCGGAGGCATTCATATAGAGTCATACCTTGTTCTAGTATCGAGTTGTAAATAAATAGAAGTGTGATGATCATCATTTAATAGAGAATTGTCCCAATAAAAAGGCCAAATAAAAAATGAAGGCCCAAAAAAGGGACAATACTACTTTCCTCTTTTCCACACTTGTGCTTCAAAGTAGCACCATGATCTTCATGATAGAGAGTCTCTTGTTTCCTCACTTTCATATACTAGTGGGAATTTTTCATTATAGAACTTGGCTTGTATATTCCAACAATGGGCCTCCTCGAGTGCCCTAGGTCTTCGTGAGCAAGCAAGTTGGATGCACACCCACTAGTTTCTTTTGTTGAGCTTTCATACATTTATAGCTCTAGTGCATCTGTTGCATGGCAATCCCTACTCCTTGCATTAACATCAATCGATGAGCATCTCCATAGCCCATTGATTAGCCTCGTTGATGTGAGACTTTCTCCTTTTTTGTCTTCTCCACATAACCCCCATCATTATACTCTATTCCACCCATAGTGCTATATCCCTGGCTCACGCTCATGTATTGCGTGAAGATTTATAAAGTTTGAGATTACTTAAGTATGAAACAATTGCTTTGCTTGTCATTGGGGTTGTGCATGATGAGAGCATTCTTGTGTGACGAAAATGGAGCATGACTAAATTATATGATTTTGTAGGGATGAACTTTCTTTGGCCATGTTATTTTCAGAAGACATAATTGCTTAGTTAGTATGCTTGAAGTATTATTATTTCTATGTCAATATTAAACTTTTATCTTGAATCTTTCAGATCTGAATACTCATGCCACAATTAAGAAGAATTACATTGAAATTATGCCAAGTAGCATTCCACATCAAAAATTCTGTTTTTATCATTTACCTACTCAAGGGCGAGCAGGAATTAAGCTTGGGGATGCTTGATACGTCTCCAACGTATCTATAATTTTTGATTGCTCCATGCTATATTATCTACTGTTTTGGACATTATTGGGCTTTATTATACACTTTTATATTATTTTTGGGACTAACCTATTAACCGGAGGCCCAGCCCAGAAGTGTTGTTTTTTGCCTATTTTAGGGTTTCGAAGAAAAGGAATATCAAACGGAGTCCAAACGGAATGAAACCTTCGGGAATGTGATTTTCTCACCGAACAAGATCCAGGAGACATGGACCCTACGTCAAGCAACCAACAGGGAGGCCACAAGGTAGGGGCGCGCCTCCCCACCCCCCCACAGGCGCACCCTCCACCCTCATGGGCCCCCTGTTGCTCCACCGACATACTTCTTCCTCCTATATATACCTACGTACCCCCAAACGATCAGATACGGAGCCAAAACCCTAATTCCACCAGCATAACTTTCTGTATCCACGAGATCCCATCTTGGGGCCTGTTCCGGAGCTCCGCCGGAGGGGGCATCGATCACGGAGGGCTTCTACATCAACACCATAGCCTCTCTGATGAAGTGTGAGTAGTTTACCTCAGACCTACGGGTCCATAGTTATTAGCTAGATGGCTTCTTCTCTCTTTTTGGATCTCAATACAAAGTTCTCCCCCTCTCTTGTGGAGATCTATTCGATGTAATCTTCTTTTGCGGTGTGTTTGTTGAGACCGATGAATTGTGGGTTTATGATCAAGTTTTTCTATGAACAATATTTGAATCTTCTCTGAATTCTTTTATGTATGATTGGTTATCTTTGCAAGTCTCTTCGAATTATCAGTTTGGTTTGGCCTACTAGATTGATCTTTCTTGCAATAGGAGAAGTGCTTAGCTTTAGGTTCAATCTTGCGGTGTCCTTTCCCAGTGACAGTAGGGGCAGCAAGGCATGTATTGTATTGTTGCCATCGAGGATAACAAGATGGGGTTTTTATCATATTGCATGAATTTATCCCTCTACATCATGTCATCTTGCTTAAGGTGTTACTCTGTTCTTATGAACTTAATACTCTAGATGCATTCTGGATAGCGGTCGATGTGTGGAGTAATAGTAGTAGATGCAGGCAGGAGTTGGTCTACTTGTCTTGGATGTGATGCCTATATACATGATCATACCTAGATATTCTCATAACTATGCTCAATTCTGTCAATTGCTCAACAGTAATTCGTTCACCCACCGTAAAATATCTATGCTCTTGAGAGAAGCCACTAGTGAAACCTATGGCCCCCGGGTCTATCTTCCATCATATTAATCTTCCAATACTTAGTTATTTTCATTGCCTTTTATTTTACTTTGCATCTTTATCATAAAAATACCAAAAATATTATCTTATCATATCTATCAGATCTCACTCTCATAAGTGACCGTGTAGGGATTGACAACCCCTTATCGCGTTGGTTGCGAGGATTTATTTGTTTTGTGCAGGTGCGAGGGACTAGCGCGTAGCCTCCTACTGGATTGATACCTTGGTTCTCAAAAACTGAGGGAAATACTTACGCTACTTTGCTGCACCACCCTTTCCACTTCAAGGGAAAACCAAAGCAAGTGCTCAAGAGGTAGCAATACTGCTTAACACCAACGTCTTACTTTGATTCAGCGGTATTGTTGGATGAAGTGTCCCGGACCAATATTACATGACCGCGTTCATCAGACTGGTTCTACCGACGTGCTTCACACACAGGTGACTGGCGGGTGTTCGTTTCTCCAACTTTAGTTGAATTGAGTTTGACTATGGTCGGTCCTTGTTGAAGGTTAAAACAGCACACTTGATGAAAAATCGTTGTGGTTTTGATGTGTAGGTAAGAACGGTTCTTGCTAGAAGCCCGTAGCAGCCACGTAAAACTTGCAACAACAAAGTAGAGGACGTGTAACTTGTTTTTCCAGGGCATGTTGTGATGTGATATGGTAAAAACATGATGAGATATAAATTGTTGTATGAGATGATCATGTTTTGTAAAAGTTATCGGCAACTGGCAGGAGCCTTATGGTTGTCGCTTTATTGTATAAAATGCTATCGCCATGTAATTGGTTTACTTTATCACTAAGCGGTAGCGATAGTCGTAGAAGCAATAGTTGGCGAGATGACAACGATGCTACGATGGAGATCAAGGTGTCAAGCGGGTGACGATGGAGATCATGACGGTGCTTTGGAGATGGATATCAAAGGCAAAAGATGATGATGGCCATATCATGTCACATATTTTGATTCCATGTGATGTTTATCCTTTATGCATCTTATTTTGCTTAGTACGGCGATAGCATTATAAGATGATCCTTTACTAAATTTCAAGGTATAAGTGTTCTCCCTGAGTATGCACCGTTGCTACAGTTCATCGTGTCGAGACACCACGTGATGATCGGGTGTGATAAGCTCTATGTTCACATACAACGGGTGCAAGCCAGTTTTGCACGTGCAGAATACTCGGGTTAAACTGGACGATCCTAGCATATGCAGATATGTCCTCGGAACACTGAGACCGAAAGGTCGAACGTGAATCATATAGTAGATATGATCAACATAGTGATGTTCACCATTGAAAACTACTCCATCTCACGTGATGATCAGACATGGTTTAGTTGATATGGATCTCGTGATCATTTTTATGACTAGAGGGATGTCTATCTGAGTGGGAGTTATTTAGTAATATGATTAATGGAACTTTAATTTATCATGAACTTAGTACCTGATAGTTTTTTCATATCTATGTTGTTATAGATCAATGGCCCGTGCTACCGTTCCCTTGAATTTTAATGCGTTCCTAGAGAAAGCTAAGTTGAAAGATGATGGTAGCAACTACACGGACTGGGTCCGTAACTTGAGGATTATCCTCATTGCTGCATAGAAGAATTACATCCTGGAAGCACCGTTAGGTGCAAGACCCACTGCAGGAGCAACTCTGGATGTTATGAATGTCTGGCAGAGCAAAGATGATGACTACTCGATAGTTCAGTGTGCCATGCTTTACGGCTTAGAATCGGGACTTCAAAGATGTTTTGAACATCATGGAGCATATAAGATGTTCCAGGAGTTGAAGTTAATATTTCAAGCAAATGGCCAAGTTGAGAGATATGAAGTCTCCAACAAGTTCTACAGCTCCAAAATGGAGGAGAATAGTTCTGTTAGTGAACATATACTCAAAATGTCTTGGTATCATAACCACTTGACTCAACTGGGAGTTAATCTTCCTGATGATAGTGTCATTGACAGAGTTCTTCAATCACTGCTACCAAGCAATAAAGGCTTCATGATGAACTATATTATGCAAGGGATGGAGAAGACAATTCTCGAGCTCTTCGCAACACTAAAGGGTGCGGAGGTAGAAATCAAGAAGGAGCATCAAGTGTTGATGGTTAACAAGACCACTAGTTTCAAGAAAAAGGGCAAAGGAAAGAAGGGGAACTTCAAGAAGAACTGCAAGCCAGTTGCTGCTCAAGGGAAGAAGCCCAAGTATGGACCTAAGCCTAAAACTAAGTGCTTCTACTGCAAAGGGACTGGTCACTGGAAGCGGAACTGCCCCAAGTATTTGGCGGATAAGAAGGATGGCAAAGTGAAAGGTATATTTGATATACATGTTATTGATGTGTACCTTACTAATGCTCATAGTAGCACCTGGGTATTTGATACTAGTTTTTTTGCTCATATTTGCAACTCGAAACAGGGGCCACGGATTAAACGAAGATTGGCTAAGGATGAGGTGACGATGCGCGTGGGGAATAGTTCCAAAGTCGATGTGATTGTCATCGGCACGCTACCTCTACTTCTACTGTCAGGATTAATTTTAGACCTAAATAATTGTTATTTGGTGCCAGCGTTGAGCATGAACATCATATCTGGATCTTGTTTAGTGCGAGACGGTTATTCATTTAAATTAGAGAATAATGGTTGTTCTATTTATATGAGTAATATCTTTTATGGTCATGCACCCTTGATGAGTGGTCTATTTTTATTGAATCTCGATTTTAGTGATACACATATTCATAATATTGAAGCCAAAGATGCAAAGTTAATAATGATAGTGCAACATATTTGTGGCACTGCCGTTTAGGTCATATTGGTGTAAAGCGCATGAAGAAACTCCATGCTGATGGGCTTTTGGAATGACTTGATTATGAATCACTTGATGCTTGCGAACCATGCCTCGTGGGCAAGATGATTAAGACTCCGTTCTTCGGAACAATGGAGCGAGCAACTGACTTATTGGAAATAATACATACTGATGTATGCGGTCCGAAGAGTGTTGAGGCTCACGGCGGGTATCGTTATTTTCTGACCTTCACAGATGATTTGAGCAGATATGGGTATATCTACTTAATGAAACATAAGTCTGAAACATTTGAAAAGTTCAAAGAATTTCAGAGTGAAGTGGAAAATCATCATAACAAGAAAATAACGTTTCTACGATCTGATCGTGGAGGTGAATATTTGAGTTATGAGTTTAGTCTTCATTTGAAACAATGTGGAATAGTTTCGCAACTCACGCCACCTGGAACACCACAATGTAATGGTGTGTTTGGACGTCGTAACCGTACTTTATTGGATATGGTGCGATCTATGATGTCTCTTACCGATTTACCGCTATCGTTTTGGGGTTATGCTTTAGAGACGGTTGCATTCATGTTAAATAGGGCACCATCTAAATCCGTTGATACGACACCATATGAACTGTGGTTTAGCAAGAAGCCTAAGTTGTTGTTTCTTGAAGTTTGGGGATGCGATGCTTATGTGAAAAAGCTTCAACCTGATAAGTTCGAACCCAAATCGAAAAAAATGTGTCTTCATGGGATACCCAAAGGAGACTATTGGGTACACCTTCTATCACAGAGCCGAAGGCAAGATATTCGTTGCTAAGAATGGATAGTTTCTAGAGAAGGAGTTTCTCTCGAAAGAAGTGAGTGGGAGGAAAGTAGAACTTGATGAGGTAATTGTACCTTCTCCCGAATTGGAAAATAGTTCATCACAGAAATCAGTTCCAGTGATTCCTACACCAATTAGTGAGGAAGCTAAAGATGATGATCATGAAACTTCAGATCAAGTTACTACTGAACCTCGTAGGTCAACCAGAGTACGGTCCGCACTAGAGTGGTACGGTAATCCTGTTCTGCAGCTCATGTTACTTGACTATGACGAACCTACGAACTATGAGGAATCGATGATGAGCCCAGATTCTGCGAAATATCTTGAAGCCATGAAATCTGAGATGGGATCCATGTATGAGAACAAAGTGTGGACTTTGGTTGACTTGCCCGATGATTGGCAAGCCATAGAGAATAAATGGATCATTTATAAGAAGACTGACGATGACGGTAATATTACTGTCTACAAAGCTCGACTTGTTGCAAAAGGTTTTTGACAAGTTCAAGGAGTTGACTACGATGAGACCTTCTCAACCATAGCGATGCTTAAGTCTGTCTGTATCATGTTAGCAATTGTCGCATTTGAAATTTGGCAAATGGATGTCAAAATTGCATTCCTTAATGGATATCTTAAAGAAGAGTTGTATATGATGCAACCAGAAGGTTTTGTCGATCCTAAAGATGCTAACAAAGTGTGCAAGCTCTTCCATTAATGGACTGGTGCAAGCCTCTCGAAGTTGGAATATACGCTTTGATAGTGTGATCAAAGCATATGGTTTTATACAGACTTTTGGAGAAGTCTGTATTTACAAGAAAGTGAGTGGGAGCTTTGTAGCATTTCTAATTTTATATGTGGATGACATATTGTTGATTGGAAATATTATAGAATTTCTAGATAGCATAAAAGGATACTTGAATAAGAATTTTTCAATGAAAGACCTCGATGAAGCTGCTTATATATTGGGCATCAAGATCTACAGAGATAGATCAAGACGCTTAATTGGACTTTCACAAAGCACATACCTTGATAAAGTTTTGAAGAAGTTCAAAATGGATCAATCAAAGAAATGGTTCTTGCCTGTGTTACACGGTGTGAAGTTGAGTCAGACTCAATGCCCGACCACTACAGAAGATAGAGAAAAAATGAAAGTCATTCCCTACGCCTTAGCCATAGGTTCTATCATGTATGCAATGTTGTGTACCCGACCTGATGTGTGTCTTGCTATAAGTTTAGCAGGGAGGTACCAAAGTAATCCAGGAGTGGATCACTGGACAACGGTCAAGAACATCCTAAAATACCTGAAAAGGACTAAGTATATGTTTCTCGTTCATGGAGGTGATAAAGAGCTTGTCGTAAATGGTTATGTCGATGCAAGTTTTGACACTGATTCGGATGACTCTAAGTCACAAACTGGATACGTATTTATATTGAATGGTGGAGCTGTCAGTTCGTGCAGTTCCAAGCAGAGCGTCGTGGCAGGATCTATGTGTGAAGCGGAGTACATAGCTACTTCAGAAGTAGAAAATGGAGGAGTCTGGATGAAGGAGTTCATATCCGATCTAGGGGTAATACCTAGTGCATCGGGTCTAATGAAAATCTTTTGTGACAATACTGGAGCAATAGCCTTGGCGAAGGAATCCAGATTTCACAAGAGAACCAAACACATCAAGAGACGCTTCAATTCCATCCCCGATCAAGTCAAGGAGGGAGACATAGAGATTTGCAAGATACATACGGATCAGAATGTTGCAGACCCGTTGACTAAGCCTCTTCCATGAGCAAAACATGAGCAGCACCAAGACCCCATGGGTGTTAGAATCATTACTATGTAATCTAGATTATTGACTCTAGTGCAAGTGGGAGACTGAAGGAAATATGCCCCAGAGGCAATAATAATGTTGTTATTTATATTTCCTTATATCATGATAAATGTTTATTATTCATGCTAGAATTGTATTAACTGGAAACTTAGTGCATGTGTGAATACATAGACAAAACTGAGTGTCCCTAGTATGCCTCTACTTGACTAGCTCGTTAATCAAAGATGGTCAAGTTTCCTAACCATAGACATGTGTTGTCATTTGATGAATGGGGTCACATCATTAGAGAATGATGTGATGGACAAGACCCATCCATTAGCTTAGCATTATGATCGTTTAGTTTTATTGCTATTGCTTTCCTCATGACTTATACATATTCCTCTGACTATGAGATTATGCAACTCTCGAATACCGGAGGAACACTTCGTGTGCTATCAAATGTCACAATGTAACTGGGTGATTATAAAGATGCTCTACAGGTGTCTCCGAAGGTTTTTATTGAGTTGGCATAGATCAAGATTAGGATTTGTCACTCCGTGTATCGGAGAGGTATCTCTGGGCCCTCTCGGTAATGCACATCACTATAAGCCTTGCAAACAATGTGACTAATGAGTTAGTTGCGGAATGAAGCATTACGGAACGAGTAAAGAGACTTGTCAGTAATGAGATTGAACTAGCTATGATGATACTGACGATCAAATCTCAGGCAAGTAACATACCGATGACAAAGGGAATAACGTATGTTGTTATGCGGTTTGACCGATAAAGATCTTCGTAGAATATGTAGGAGCCAATATGAGCATCCAGGTTCCGCTATTGGTTATTGACCGGAGATGTGTCTCGGTCATGTCTACATAGTTCTCAAACCCGTAGGGTCCACGCTTAACGTTCGATGACGATTTGTATTATGAGTTATGTGTTTTGGTGACCGAAGTTTGTTTGGAGTCCCAGATGAGATCACGGACATGACGAGGAGTCTCGAAATGGTCGAGAGGTAAAGATTCACATATTGGAAGGTAGTATTCGGACATTGGGTTCCGAGTGATTCGGGTATTTTTCCGGAGTATAGAGGAGTTACCGGAACCCCCCGGGGAAGTGTTGGGCTAACATGGGCCTAAGGGAGAGAGAGAGAGGGAAGCCCGCGGGGGGTGGCCGCGTGCCCCCCTCCTTGGGAGTCCGAATAAGACAAGGAGGAGGGGGTGGCGCCCCCTTCCCTTTCCCTCTCCATCTCCTTCCTATTCTCTCCGGTGGAGAAAGGAAAAGGGGGGGCGAATCCTACTTGGACTAGGAGTCCAAGTAGGACCCCCCCCCCATGGCGCGCCCCTCCTGGCGGCCGGCCTCATCCCCCCCCCCTTTATATACGGGGGCGGGGCACCCCAAAGGCACACCAAGAAATCTCTTAGCCGTGTGTGGTGCCCCCCTCCACAGTTTACTCCTCCGGTCATAGTGTCGTAGTGCTTAGGCAAAGCCCTGTGCGGATCACATCACCATCACCCTCATAATGTTGTCGTGCTGTCGGAACTCTCCCTCGACCCTCTACTGGATCAAGAGCTCGAGGGACGTCGTCGAGCTGAACGTGTGCTGAACACGGAGGTGCCATACGTTCGGTACTTGGATCATGAAGACGTTCAACTACATCAACCGTGTTAACCTAATGCTTCCGCTTTCGGTCTACGAGGGTACGTGGACACACTCTCCCCATCTTGTTGCTATACATCTCCTAGATAGATCTTGCATGATCATAGGAATTTTTTAAAAAACATTGCATGCTACGTTCCCCAACACTTCACACAAATAACAAGTACTCACAACCCGACGTATTAAAGGGGTTGTCAATCCCTTTCGGGTAACGGCGCTAGAAATTGGCAAGTAGACGGGATAAAAATTGTGATAGATTGATAAATGCAAATAAAAGAAAATAAAATTCAGCAAGGTATTTTTGGGTTTTTGGATTAATATATCTAGAAATAAAATCAAATACAAATAGATCGTGAAGGCAAATAGAATAAAGAAGAGACCCACGGGCCGTAGATTTCACTAGTGGCTTCTGTTGAGAAAATAGCAACAGTGGGTAAACAAATTAATGTTGGGCAATTGATAGAACTTCAAATAATCATGACGATATCCAGGCAATGATCATTATATAGGCATCACTTCCAAGATTAGTAGACCGACTCCTGCCTACATCTACTACTATTACTCCACACATCGACAGCTATCTAGCATGCATCTAGTGTATTAAGTTCATGGAGAAACGGAGTAATGCAATAAGAACGATGACATGGTGTAGACAAGATCTATTTATGTAGAAATAGACCCCACCTTGTCATCCTTAATAGCAACGATACATATGTGTCGTTTTCCCTTCTGTCACTAGGATCAAGGACCGTAAGATCAAACCCATCACAGAGCACCTCTTCCCGTGGCAAGAAAAATCGATCTAGTCGGCCTAACTAAACCAAATATTCAAAGAATAAATACGAGGCTATAAGTAATCATGCATATAAGAGATCAAAAGACTCAAATAACTTTCATGGATAAAAACATAGATTTGATCATAAACTGAAAGTTCATCGGATCCCAACAAACACACCGCAAAAAGAGTTACATCAAATAGATCTCCAAGAGACCATTGTATTGAGAATCAAGAGAGAGAGAGAGAGACACAGACAGAGAGAGAGAGAAAGCCATCTAGCTACTAACTACAGACCCGTAGGTCTACAATGAACTACTCACGCATCATCGGAGAGACACCAATGAGGATGATGAACCCCTCCGTGATGGTGTCTAGATTGGATCAGTGGTTTTTGGAACTTGCGGCAGCTGGAATTGATTTTCGTCGACTCCCCTAGGGTTTCTGGAATATTGGGGTATTTATATAGCAAAGAGGTGGTGCGGGAAGCCACCAAGGTGGACACAACCCACTTGGGCGTGCCTGGGGGCCCAGGCATGCCCTGGTGGGTTGTGCCCCCTTGGGGAACCCCCCAGACGCTTCTCCAGCCCATTGAGTGTCTTCTGGTCCAAAAAAACCACAAAAATTTTCGCTACGTTTGGACTTCGTTTGATATTGATTTCCTGTGATGTAAAAAAAAGCAAAAAATAGCAACTGGCACTGGGCACTATGTCAATAGGTTAGTCCCAAAAATGATATAAAATGATTGTAAAATATCCAAGAATGATAATATAACAGCATGGAACAATCAAAAATTATAGATACGTTGGAGACGTATCAGCATCCCCAAGCTTAATTACTGCTCGTCCTCGAGTAGGTAAATGATAAAAACAGACTTTTGATGTGGAATGCTGCCTAACATGTTCATCACATATTCTTTCATTTGTAGCATGGAAAATTGGACTTTTATATGGTTCAAAGCAATAGTCTAGTTTTGACATGAGGACTTTAATACTGAAGCATATCAACAAGCAACCATGTCTTTCAAAATATCAACGCTAAAGTTAGTTATCCCTAGCCCATTATGCTCGATCATTGATCCATTCATGAAACACACTCGCATATTAGCTACACCCAATGCTCAAGTACGATCACAGTGCCCCTTAGTTGGTGCTTTATAAGAGAAGATGGAGACTCAAGTAAAAATAAAAGTTTCATAAAGTAAATAGAAAGGCCTTCGCAGAGGGAAGTAGAGATTTGTAGAGGTGCGAGAGCTCAAAGTGAAAAATATAGAGATAAAACATTTTGGGTGGCATGCTTTTCCTGTCAACGAAAATGATCGAGTACTTCCCAATACTTTCCATGCTAGATATATAATAGGCGGTTCCCTAACACAAAATAAAGCTTATTCCTTTTTCCACCATACTTTCTCTTTTCATGGCTAACCATATCACGGGTTCCTTCCATACCAACACTTTCCAAGGAATTTATTATTTGAAAACATAAAGTAAATTCATTTTTCATTTCGGTACTCGGCATCCCTAATACCTTTGTCGTACTCTCGCGCAATGACAAGTGAATAAACACTCATCTTGAGAATAACAGATCTAGCATGGAAATATATCAGCCACCCCCTACCGTTTCATGAGTGGTACGAGCACACAAAAGAGAAGTTTATTTTGAAAATTAGAGATGGCACATACAAATTTGCTTAGAACGGCAAAAGAATACCGCATATAGGTAGGTATGGTGGACTCATGTGGCAAAAACTGGTTTAAAGGATTTTGGATGCATAAGTAGTGATCATACTTAGTGCAAAATGAAGGCTGGCAAGAGATTGAGAAGCATCCAACCAAGAAACGAAAAATCTCATAAGCGAGCATTAAGCATAACTAACAACGAATAATGCACCACAAGTAGGATGTAATTTCATTGCATAACTATTGACTTTTGTGCTTGCATAGGGAATCACAAACCTTAACACCAATATTCTTACTAAAGCACAATTACTCATCAACATGACTCACATATTACTATCATCATATCTCAAAACTATTACAAGGAATCAAGTTTATTTTGTCCAATGATCTTCATGAAAGTTTTTATTATATCCTCCTTGGATATCTATCACTTTGGGACTAGTTTCATATGTTGCTTTAGATAGCTCAAACAAATCTAAGTGAAGAACATGAGCATAAAAAAATTTCTTCTCTCAAAATAATTTAAGTGAAGCAAGAGAGAATTCTTAAAAAAATTACTAACTCTCAAATAAATCTAAGTGAAGCATGAGAGCATTTCTCCAAAAAATACTAAAGCACATCATGCTCAAAAAGATATAAGTGAAGCACTAGAGCAATTCCATAGCTCAAAAAGATGTAAGTGAAGCATAGAGAGCAATTCTAACAAGTCATGGCATAATTTTGGCTCTCTCAAATAAGTGTGTCCAGCAAGGATTCATACCTAAAAATACAAAGCAAAACAAGCAAAGAATCATATCATACAAGATGCTCCAAGCAAAACTCATAATATGTGAGGAATCAAAATATAGTTTTAAGTAAAATACCGATGGTTGTTAGAAGAAAGAGGGGATGCCACCCGGGGGCATCCCCAAGCTTAGTTGCTTGATACTTATTTAATATTATCTTGGGGTGCCATGGGCATCCCCAAGCTTAGCATTTTGCTAGTCCTTATTCCTTCATCCATCGTAATGTCACCCAAAACTTGAAAACTTCAATCACACAAAACTCAACAAAACCTTCGTGAGATCCGTTAGTATAAGAAAGCAAATCACTACTATAAGTACTGTTGAAAAACCATTCATATTTTATTTTTGCATTATATCTACTGTATTCCAACTTTTCTATGGCAAAAACTCTTCAATAAAAACCATAGAATCATCAAAACAAGCACACAGCGCAAAGAAAACAGAATCTGTCAAAAACAGAACAGTCTGTAGCAATCTGGAAATTTAGAATACTTCTGTAACTCCAAAACTTCTGAAAAATTAGGACAACGTGAGAAATTTGTATATTAATCTTATGAAAAAACAATCAGTATTTTATCATGGTCCTGTTAAAAATGAAAATTATTTTCCTGGGTGCAAAAGTTTCTGTTTTTCAGCAAGATCAAATCAACTATCACCCAACACGATCCCAAAGGCTTTGCTTGGCACAATCACTAAATAAAACACAAAACATAATCATAATAGTAGCGTAATTGTGCAAACACTCAAGAATAGAAAGAAAAAGACAAAAATAAATTTTATTCATTGGGTTGCCTCCCAACAAGCGCTATCATTTTATGCCCCTAGCTAGGCATAATGCGAAGGATCTAAGTATTGTCATCTTTATTTCTATATCCATATGATGCCCTCATGATTGATTCATATGGTGACTTAATTCTAGTTCTAGGGAAGTTTTCCATATCCTTCCTTAGTGGAAATTGAAATTTAATATTGGTTTCTTTCATATCAATCACGGCACCAATAGTACGTAAAAATGGTCTACCAAGAATAATTGGACAAGACAGATTGCAATCAATATCAAGAACAATAAAATCTATGGGCACATAATTCCTATTTGCAAGAATAAGAACATCATTAATTCTTCCCATAGGTTTTTTAATAGAATCCACCAGGTGCAAATTTAGAGAACACTCTTCAATATCGGTAAGACCAAGCACATCACATAAAGATTTCGGAATTGTAGAAACACTAGCACCCAAGTTACATAAAGCAAAACACTCATAATTTTTAATCTTGACTTTTATGGTAGGTTCCCATTCATCATGCAATTTTCTAGGAATTGAAATCTCCAATTCCAATTTTTCTTCTAAAGCTTTCATCATATCATCAACAATATGTTTAGTAAAAGGTTTATTTGTTCATAAGCATGGGGTGAATTTATCATGGATTGTAAGAAAGAAATACAATCAATCAAATAACAACTATCATAATTAAAGTCTTTGTAATCCAAAAGAGTGGGCACATCACTAGTTAAAGTTTTGACCTCTTCAAACCCACTTTTATCAATTTTCTCAACAAGATTTTCACCCTCCGAATTATCAGGACGCCTTCTACCTAAAGTTGACTCTTCTTAAATACCTTTATTATCAATATTAATCTTACTAAACAAGGAATTAATAGAGGAAACACAAATCATTTTAAGATCTTCACTACTTTTATCAAAGCAATCACTAGAAAACACTTTTTCTAAAAATTCTCTTCTAGCTCTAAGCATAGCGGTTATTTTCTTACTTTCATCCATAGAAACATAAAGAGCCTTAATTTATTCCTCAACCTTAGGCACAAAAATTTTCATCTTGAGATTTTCTACATCATGAGAAATTCTAACAATACTTCTAGACATATCATCAATCTTATTCAGCTTTTCTTGTATTGTAGCATTGAAATTTTTTTGAGTATTGATAAATTCTTAAATATTATTCTCAAGATCAGAGGTGTCCATATTATTACTATAAGAAGGACTACCATAGGAATT
Source organism: Triticum urartu (assembly GCF_003073215.2). Taxonomy (NCBI): domain Eukaryota; kingdom Viridiplantae; phylum Streptophyta; class Magnoliopsida; order Poales; family Poaceae; genus Triticum; species Triticum urartu. The sequence goes on from NC_053023.1 coordinate 482,341,756, forward strand.
ACCATAATTATTAGAGGAATTACTAGGAAAAAATTACCTCTATAAGCGTTGTTATTGAAATTGTTTCGCGAGATAAAATTCACATCTATGGCATCACTATTTTTCTCAATCAAAGTAGACAAAGGCACACCATTAAAATCAATAGGAGCACCTTTATTAGCAACCAATTTTATAAGAGCATCAACTTTTTCACTCAAAGAAGAAAGTTCTTCAACTGAATTAACCTTTTTACTAGTAGGAACTCTTTCGGTATGCCATTGAGAATAATTTGCCATAATATTATCAAGCAATTGGGTGGCTTCACCCAAAGTAATTTCCATAAAAGTACCACCCGCGGTGGAGTCCAAAAGATTACAAGAAACAAAATTCAACCCCGCATAAAAAATTTGTATGATCATCCAAAGATTTAACCCATGAGTTGGGCAATTCCTTAGCATTAATTACATCCTTTCCCAAGATTGTGCAACATGCTCATGTTCAAGTTGCTTGAAATTCATGATCTGGGTTCTAAGGGAAATAATTTCCGCGGGCAGAAAATATTTAGTAATAAAAGCATCTTTGCACTTATCCCAAGAATCAATACTATTGCGAGGCAAAGAAGAAAACCAAATTTTTGCACGATCTCGCCAAGAAAACGGGAATAATTTCAACTTCACAATATCACTATCCACATCTTTTTTATTTTTCATATCACATAATTCCATGAATGTGTTAAGATGGGACGCGGCATCCTCATTTGGAGTACCGGAAAATTGATCTTTCATAACAAGATTCAGTAAAACGGCATTAATATCACAAGACTCCGCACTAGTGACGGGAGGAGCAATGGGAGTGCTAATAAAATCATTGTTATTGGTATTGGATAAATCACACAACTTGGTGTTCTCTTGAGTCATTGTGACTACGCAACAAGATTGCACTCAAAAACAGATCTGATGAGAAAACGGCGGATGAAAAAGAGGGCGAATAAAACGGCAAATTTTTGTGAAGTGGAGAGAGGGAAACGAGAGGCAAATGGAAAATAATGTAAATTGCAAGGAGATGAGATTTGTGATTAGGAACCTAGTAGATGTTGATGATGTCTCCCCGGCAACGGCGCCAGAAATTCTTTTTGATGCGGTTTGAAATACGTCGGTATTTCCCCAAAGAGGAAGGGATGATGCAGCATAGCTACGGTAGTTATTTCCCTCGATGATGAGACCAAGGTTATCGAACCAGTAGGAGAACCACGCAACACTACGTGAACGACACCTGCACACAAATAACAAATACTCGCAACCCGACGTATTAAAGGGGTTGTCAATCCCTTTCGAGTAACGGCGCCAGAAATTGGCAAGTAGACGGGATAAAAATTGTGATAGATTGATAAATGCAAATAAAAGCAAATAAAATTTAGCGAGGTACTTTTGGATTTTTGAATTAATAGATCTGAAAATAAAATAAAAATACATCGCGAAGGCAAATATAATAAAGAAGAGACCCCGGGACCGTAGATTTCACTAGTGGCTTCTCTCGAGAAAATAGCAACAATGGGTAATCAAATTACTGTTGGGCAATTGATAGAAGTTCAAATAATCATGACGATATCCAGGCAATGATCATTATATAGGCATCACGTCCAAGATTAGTAGACCGACTCCTGCCTGCATCTACTACTATTACTCCACACATCGACCGCTATCCAGCATGCATCTAGTGTATTAAGTTTATGGAGAAACGGAGTAATGCAATAAAAACGATGACATGATGTAGACAAGATCTATTTATGTAGAAATAGACCCCAGATTGTTATCCTTAATAGCAACGATACATACGTGTCGTTTCTCCTTCTATCACTGGGATCAAGCACCGTAAGATTGAACCCATCACAAAGCACCTCTTCCCATGGCGAGAAAAATCGATCTAGTCAGCCTAACTAAACGAAAGATCGAAGAAGAAATACGAGGCTATAAGTAATCATGCATATAAGAGATCAAAAGACTCAAATAACTTTCATGGATAAAAACATAGATCTGATCATAAACTCAAAGTTCATCGGATCCCAACAAACACACCGCAAAATGAGTTACATCAAATAGATCTCCAAGAGACCATTGTATTGAGAATCAAGAGAGAGAGAGAGACAGAGGAAGCCATCTAGCTACTAACTACGGACTCGTAGGTCTACAATGAACTACTCATGCATCATCGGAGAGGCACCAATGAGGATGATGAACCCCTCCGTGATGGTGTCTAGATTGGATCTGTGGTTTCTGGAACTTGCGGCGGCTGGAATTGATTTTCGTCGACTCCCCTAGGGTTTCCGGAATATTGGGGTATTTATAGAGCAAAGAGGTGGTGCGGGAGGCCACTAAGGTGGGCACAACCCACTTGGGTGCGCCTGGGGGCCCAGGCGCGCCCTGGTGGGTTGTGCCCCCCTCGGGGCACCCCTTAGGTGCTTCTCTGGCCCATTGCGTGTCTTCTGGTCCAAAAAATCCACAAAAAGTTTCACTGTGTTTGGACACCGTTTGATATTGATTTCCTGCGATGTAAAAAACAAGCAAAAACAGCAACTGGCACTGGGCACTATGTCAATAGGTTAGTCCAAAAAATGATATAAAATAATTGTAAAACATCCAAGAATGATAATATAACAGCATGGAACAATCGAAAAGTATAGATACGTTGGAGACATATTAGGTTCTTGCCTGTGTTACAAGGTGTGAAGTTGAGTCAGACTCAAACCCCGACCACTACAAAAGATAGAGAGAAAATAAAAGGCATTCCCTCTGCCTCAGACATAGGCTCTATCATGTATGCTATGTTGTGTACCAGACCTGATGTGTGCCTTGCCATAAGTCTGACAGGGAGGTGCCAAAGTAATCCAGAAGTGGATCATTGGACAGCGATCAAGAACATCCTGAAGTACCTGAAAAGGACCAAGGATATCTTTCTCATTTATGGAGGTGACAAAGAGCTTGTCGTAAATGGTTACGTCGATGCTAGCTTTGACACTGATCCGGATGACTCTAAGTCACAAACCGGATACGTATTTATATTGAATGGAGTTGTCAGTTGGTGCAGTTCCAAGTAGAGCGTCGTGGCGGGATCTACATGTGAAGCGGAGTACATAGCTACTTTGGAAGTAGCAAATGAAGGAGTCTGGATAAGGAGTTCATATCCAATCTAGGTGTAATACCTAGTGCATCGGGTCCAATGAAAATCTTTTGTGACAATACTGGGGCAATTGCCTTGTCAAAGGAATCCAGATTTCACAAAAGAACCAAACACATCAAGAGACGCTTCAACTCCATTCGTGATCAAGTCAAGGAGGGAGACATAGAAATTTGCAAGATACATACGGATCTGAATGTAGCACACCCGTTGACTAAGCCTCTTCCACGAGGAAACATGATCAGCACCAAGACTCCATGGGTGTTAGATTCATTACAATGTAATCTAGATTATTGACTCTAGTGCAAGTGGGAGACTGACGGAAATGTGCCCTAGAGGCAATAATAAAGTTGTTATTTTATATTTCCTTATTCATGATAAAGGTTTATTATTCATGCTAGAATTGTATTGATCGGAAACCTTAATACATGTGTGGATACATAAACGAACATTGTGTCCCTAGTGAGCCTCTACTAGACTAGCTCATTGATCAAAGATGGTTAAGGTTTCCTAACCATGGACATGAGTTGTCATTTGATAACGGGATCACATCATTACAAGAATGATGTGATGAACAAGACCCATCCGTTAGCTTAGCATAATGATCGTTCAGTTTTATTGCTATTGCTTTCTTCATGTCAAATACATATTCCTTCGACTATGAGATTATGAAACTACCAGATACCGAAGGAATGCCTTGTGTGCTATCAAACGTCACAACATAACTGGGTAATTATAAAGATGCTCTGCAGGTATCTTCAAAGGTGTTTGTTGAGTTGGCATAGATTGAGATTGGGACTTATCACTTTGAGTATCGGAGAGGTATCTTTGGGCCCTCTCGGTAATACACATCATAAGCTTGCAAGCAAATGGCTAAGGAGTTAGTCACGAGGTGATGCATTACGGAATGATTAAAGAGACTTGCCGGTAACGAGATTGAACTAGGTATGAAGATACCGGCGATCGAATCGCAGGCAAGGAACATACCGATAGACAAAGGGAATTATGTATGTTGTCATAACGGTTCAACCAATAAAGATCTTAGTAGAATATGTAGGAGCCAATATGGGCATCCAGGTTCCGCTATTGGTTATTGACCGGAGAGGTGTCTCGGTCATGTCTACATAGTTCTCGAACCCGTAGGGTCCGCACACTTAGCGTTCGATGACGATATAGTATTATATGAGTTATGTGATTTGGTGACCGAATGTCGTCCGGAGTCCCGGATGAGATCACGGACATGACGAGGAGTCACAAAATGGTCCAGAGGTAAAGATTGATATATATATATAGGATGATAGTATTCAGACACCGGAAGTGTTTCGGGGGGTACCGAGTACTTATCGGGTCACCGGAAGGGGTTTCGGGCACCCTTGGCAAAAGATATGGGCCTTATGGGCCAAGAGGGGAAACGCACTAGCCACAAGGGGCTGGTGCGCCCCCCATATGGGCCAGCCAAGGTGGAGAAGGAAAGGGGAAGGAGGAAAGGAAAGAAAGGGAATAGGATTCCCCCTTCCTTTCCCCCTCCCCCCCTTTCCTTCCCCCTCTGATAGATATGGTAGGGGGCGCATGGCTAGGGAGGAGCCCAAGTTGGATTCGGTCCTACTTGGGGCGCCTCCTGGCCTCTCCCCTCCCCCTCCCACCTATATATATGTGGGGGCGCCTAGCACATCCCAGACAATTGTTTAGCCATGTGTGGCGCCCCCCTCCATCGTTTACTCCCCGGTCATATTTTCATAGTGCTTAGACGAAGCCTTGCGAGGATCACTTCACCATCACCACCACCACGCTGTCATGCTGACGGAACTCATCTACTTCCTCATTGTCTTGCTAGATCAAGAAGGTGAGGGACGTCACCAAGCTGAACGTGTGCAGAACGTGGAGGTGCTGCGCGTTCGGTACTTTATCGGTTGAAGCGCGAAGAAGTTTGACTACATCAACCGCGTTAAGAAACGCTTCTGCTTACGGTCTACGAGGGTACGTAGACACACTCTCCCCCTCGTTGCTATGCATCTCCATGGATAGATCATTGCGTGTGCATAGAAAAAAATTTGTTTTCCATGCAACGATTCCCAACACCCTTAGCCTCCCGTGTACGCAGCACTCATCGTGCACCGTGCCCACCATGTGCCCACGTCCTCCCTGTCGTAGATGGCCGCCAGGGCGTCAATGGCTCACTCGTGGTCGCGACCGGACATGCCCTCCACGGCATGCGCCAGCACGGGCACTGACAGGGCCTCCAGCGCGCCGCTGTGGCATCGTCGGCCGGGTGCACAGCAGTTCCGGCATCGTCAGTGCGCTCCACCATGGATGCCTGGCCATCCTTCATGCTGCTCTCCACGATGGCACCAGCCGCTGTACGTGGACGCCGGAGCCGAGGAAGAACGGCGCGACGGCCGACTGCTCGGGAACGGGGTCCGGCGAAGGGAGGTGAGGATCTGTAGGACGATTAAGTGGGGAAGGAGGTGGCCGACGGGATCCGGTCACCGGAGGCAGATGTGGGGACGCGCCATGACGGCCCTCACTGGATCAGGCGACAGGACGGAGAGGAAGGGGGAGTGAGCCGTCCGACCTCCACTACCCGACGGCGGTGTATCGTGGAAGCACTACTAGGAAAAAGCCTAGTAGTAGCGCAGGTTAAAAGCTAGTAGTAGCGCGGGTGCCTGCGCTACTACTACGGCGCTACAGCTAACTAGTAGTAGTAGCGCGGTGCATCCCGTGCTACTACTACTAACTATCTGTAGCGCGTGTCTGTGACCCGCGCTACTACTATTAATTTGAAAAACTAAAAAAAATCTCGACCCCGTGCGTAGTGTCAATGGTTCGGTCGACGGCGCCGACGGCCATGGCGACGGGGCGGCGGCCGGCGGCGACGCGCGCGTTGGCCGGGAGCAGGGAGATCTCGGCCATGACGCGCGCCTCGTGGAGGCCGCGGAGGCTTGGATCTTGGCGTCGTGCGTGGGGAGCAGCACCTCGCGATGGCCGTCGCTGTTGAGGTCGGCGAAGAGCGGCGGAGGAGGATGGGGATGGGTCAACTAGGGTTCCGGATCGAATCGGAGAGGGGGGGAGGAGGAGGGCTAGCCTGGAGCGAGAAGAAGACGGCGAAGGCGGCGAGGAGGAGGATGCCGAGGTCGTGCTTCCGCATCTTGGCGGCGGCGAGGAGCTCTGGCGACCTCCCACCAGAGGGATCTTGGAGAGGGAGGGGGAAGAAAGCAGAGTGTACCAGCGGCGGCCACTGCTGGAGTACGAGGGAGAGAGGTGGAAAGTGAGAGAGGAGGAAAGTGAGGGAGAGAGGAGGGATTCGGCCGAGGATATGGGGATTTCACCTACCTCGTACTTAGTAGTAGCGAGGGGTATAAAACCGCGCTACTACTATCAACTTAGTAGTAGCGCGGGTTTGTACCCCTCGCTACTACTATGGCATTGTCCCGGGAGGGCACGGTAGAGACCGCTTAGTAATAGCGCGGGTTAAAAACCCGCGCTACTAGTATCAACTTAGTAGTAGCGAGGGGTAAAAACCCGCGCTACTACTAAGTAGCAGTAGCGAGGGTTATAAACCCGCGCTACTAGTAAGCGTCTGTCTATAAGCTTTTCCCTAATAATGAAGAGATAGAGTAGGAGGAAGAAGAAAAGAGATGGGAGGCTGACAGGTTGGACCAATGTCCAACTTGGAATATTTGTTCACGTATGCATGCCAACTTAGCCTGACAGGTAGACCCAACCTGTCAGGTCCGCTGTTTTCATGAGCTCAACCAACGATTAGTGGTCCGCATTATTGATTAGGTATAGAATTGATGGTTTTTTGTGCCCTGACTCAAATGTGGTATCAAATTGTTATCCTAGTTCTAAATGTGGTGGTTTTAGATAAATAACTCGTCTTTGGAAGAGAGGGCATCGTCGAAATCGTGGCTTGTGTGTTGCAGATCATGTCCCAGTTGTATGGACTATGTGGGGAGCCCGCTTTGTATCCGGTGCTTCCGGAGATGGGCTCACTTCTGGCCTTGGTGGTGGCCACAACACCCTCTCGGCCACAGTTAGACCTTAGACCCAGCTAGCCAGCTTGCCTTCATGGATCATGGAGGTTTCGATGCTACTGCCTTTCACTCTCCCATGAACGTCAGGCAAGTGGTGCATGTGAGTGATGAGATTGTCGTGTCAGGTGTGTTGGCATTTAATTTTGAGGCCCCGGTTCGTGGACATGCCGGGGCATGTCTATGGATGATGATTCCATTTGGTAATTAGCGTTCAAGATGCCCCAAAATGCCGACATACTGAGAGATGTGCTACAATACAAGCAACGAGCTCATGTTACTTCATTCGCAAAAAAATCATAGTAATACTTTACCCTTTGCCATGAAATTGGCAACCAGTTCATATTACTTCATTCTCAAAAGAAGAAGAAAAACTCATAATATTACTTTACCCTTTACCATGAAATTATAATTACATCTGACATGAACAAGCCACACAAAATCGTACACGCGTAGATTTACTATATTACGTGGCTGGATGCAGAATCAATAGCCTATTCTGCGACTGTGATGGTATCTTAGGCCGCGTGATCTCTGGGTGGCTGGCCGTCTGGATAGGGTGGAGATCGTCAAGATGGGTCGGTATCATCACATGATGGCGCAGGAGTTGACGTCCTCGTCGTTGAACATGTTCATGTACCGGACCTCCGGCGCTCCGGGGTCGGCCATGGCCTGCGGCGCGCCACGGACGAAGCCCGCCGGCGCCTTCTTGTCGTAGGCGCCGCCGACGTAGGGATAGGTGGTGAGCGAGTACGGCACGTAGGGCCACATCTCGGCCACCTTCCCGGTGCTCTTCACCCGCGCCAGCACCTTGCTCGGCTCCACGAACCCCGTCACCGTCACCTTGCTCATCTTGGGGTTCACTGACACGGCCGTAACACCTTTGGCATCAACGTATACAGGATATGAAACGCTCATCAGCAGAAATTAACTTCACAAAACCACTCCCAACGAAAACTTTAGATTGCTTGGTGTTATTTCATTTCTGGTTATCGCTACGTATGTAGGAGTATGTATGTGTGTACCCCGAATCGACTTGACGGCGTTCTTGACCCTCCTCTCGCAGCCCTCGCAGTCCATCTTCACTTTGATGTTTACCGTCTGCGGATCACAAACTACTCGAGTTAATCACGTGTTTATATAACTCAACGAAATGGCAAAAAAAACTATATCGGTCATCTCATGAGATGAGAAGTTGAAACTGTTTCCAAGCAAAACAAGAGAGCACACGCGTACTAGAAAAAAAAATCCACAAGCCTCACCTGCATCGGCCGCCTCTTCCTGAGCTTGAGGGCTGCCTTTGTGTCTGTCATGCTGCACAAATCGGAGAGGTGATCCAAGACGCCCATGATCTTATTGATCCGACACGACTGAAGCAGTAGTGTTCTCGGGTACAGAACCGTGAAGGGTCGTATATGTAGAGAGGAAAGAGGAACGAAGAAAATATCAGAGAATAAATTTCGCTTGCTGGCTAAATTTGTATGGTTAGGGTGGGACGTGCAAGTCCATATTGATGCTTCTAGGCTGCAGAGAGCGAGCGATTAAACCACGGCGCTTTCGGATTAAATGAGCAAACACCCCTGCTTCCAGGATGACCATTCCCTGCTTCACAGGCCAGCTGTTTTGACAGGAAGCTGCCTCATTATTATTTCTTGTTTGCCGTTTCACGGAGATGATTTATTTTGGTAGACTGGGAAATGCACGTCCTCAATTAGCTCTCTAGTCGCTACCTAAACAATACTCCCTCCGAATAAGTGTACATCTACCTTACCTTTTGTCCTAAGTCAAAGTTTTCAAATTTCGGCCAACTTTATAGAAAAGTGACATATATGACATCAAATTGGTATATTGTGAAAGTACATTTCAAAACGGATCTAGTGATACTTATGTAGTGCCATAAATGCTGCTACTTTTCCCTATAAAGTTGGTCAAAATTTTAAAACTTTGACTTATGACAAAAGCTAGAAGTACACTTATTCATGGAAGGAGGGAGTACAGTACAAAGCAAGTAACTGCAGGTAAATGAAGCCTTCAACTGTTCTTCAGAAACAGAGCAACTACCCTCAAAAAGAAAAAAGAAAACAGAACTCAAAAGATATACTGGCATACAGCTTGCTCGTACATGCATCTATGTTTGTTTCGTTTACATAACAATTTCTAGTGCCTCGCTTCAAACTTCAAACTTCAAGAGAGTGAAAGAGGAGAGACAAAAAAGGAAGAGAACACATAACTGAAAGGGCAGTGATATTAATCTAGGTACCATCACCAGGACCCCATGCTGAGATAACGAAATAAAAAGATGGTGTACCCAACTAGGCACTCAGAGCAGGCTCCAGCGGCTCTGCAATACCACCCCCGCTGTTGAGAACTACCACCTTACCATCCGAATCCACATCAACAATAGCAGAATCACCTTCCTTGACCTCGCCAGCCAGCATCTTTTCAGCCAGACTGTCTTCCAAAAGCCTCATAATGGCGCGTCGCAGAGGCCTGGCACCGTAGCTCGGGTTGTAACCTTCATCAACAACCCTATCCCGGAACTTCTCTGTTACCTGGAGGTCGATTTCCTTTGCCTTGAGCCTATCAAACACCTCCTTGAGCATAATATCAGCGATCTCTTTCACCTCCAACTTTGTCAGCTGCCGGAACACAATCATCTCATCCAATCTGTTCAAGAACTCAGGCCGGAAATACTGCTTCAACTCCTCGGTCACCAAGCTCTTGATCCTGTTATAGCTGGTATCTTTCTCGTCAGAGTCAAGGTCAAACCCAATCTTCCGGCCTCCCTTCTCGATGACACTGCTTCCGACATTCGATGTCATGATCAACAGTGTGTTCTTGAAATCAACTGTCCGTCCCTTGCTATCTGTCAGCCTCCCATCTTCTAAGATCTGAAGCATCATGTTGAAGACATCTGGATGTGCCTTTTCAATCTCATCAAAGAGAACAACTGTGTATGGACGGCGGCGGACTGCTTCTGTTAGTTGACCTCCCTCAGTGTAGCCAACATAACCTGGAGGTGATCCGATGAGTTTGGAGACCGTATGTCTCTCCATGAACTCACTCATATCTAATCTGATCATGGCTTCCTCTGAGCCAAAGTAGTAGGATGCCAGAGCCTTTGCTAATTCTGATTTACCAACACCAGTTGGTCCAGAGAATATGAAGCTAGCAATGGGCCGATTTGGATTCTTGAGGCCAACACGAGCACGGCGGATAGCACGGCTAATAGCTTTGACAGCTTCATCCTGCCCAATGATACGCGTATGGAGAGTCTCTTCCATCTTAAGTAGGCGGTCAGACTCATCAGATGAGACTTTCTCCACAGGTATACCAGTCCATGATGAGACGATGTGTTGAATATCTGCCTCTGTGACAAGAGGGCCAACTTCACCGGATTCAGTCTCTGCTTTAACCATTTCCTTGCTCTTGTCAATAATGGCTGTAATTTGGGCCTTCAGCTCCATTTCCTCGTCTCTTAATTCCCCAGCCTGCCAATAAACAACAGTAAGATAACACGGAAGAAACAACAATGGTTAATTTTGCACAAACAGAACAAGGAAGAAAAGGCTGGCTTATAGGCTATGATTAGAGGCACCTTACAAGTAAAACAACAATAAATATAGCCAAATGAACCAATAAACTTGCAAGTAAAACAACATTAGCATCCTACTAAAGCAAGCCATTTAGGAACCTTCACAAGAAAACTCAGAATCTATGTATACCTTCTCAAAATCTTGGCCACGCACAGCCTCATTCTTGTCCTTTGTTATTTGGCGAAGTTTTTTGTCCAGCTCCTTGGCCTCATCAGGTAGCTGTAATGTAAGGGATGATGGTTAAACAAAAACAAGGTAGTGAAGCAAGCTCTCTGGGATAACAATTATTCAGAGTCAGTACCTGTGCATGCCTCAGCCTAACACGGGACCCCGCTTCATCGATCAAGTCAATAGCCTTGTCAGGCAGGAAGCGGTCACTACAGAAACAGCAAAAATAACACATGTTCATTACAGTGACAAATCAGATTATTGGCTCTACTACCAAAATATAAAGTGGAAAATATACACTGTCCATATAATCTAAATATATAACTAGAACTAAGATTCTAATCTAGGAGGGCTAATAATCACCGCGCATGTGTAGTCAACCATTGTCAAGGATAACAAAAAATTATAGTCAAGACTTATTGCAATTAAATTATTGTTGTGCAGACAGTGACACCTTAGCAGATTAAGGGTGAAACCTCCGTCTCAAAATATAAGACGTTTTTGTAGAAACATCTTATATTTTGAGACAGGGGTAGTACAATTTATATCATTTATAACACTTCTATAGCGTCTAGAGCAATGGGAGCGTGAAGCACATTGGGAACTTCAGCAAAAGCCAGGATAATTAACCCTTTCATGATGGATAACCAAATAATGAGATACACCAATGCAAGCCCCTCGCCTACCCAACTTATCCAGTAAAAAGGTAATAAAGCTGATGCTACACATCAGTGAACAATTCAGACAACAAAACCACAAGAGATGACAAAATCATACACACTCCCAATATTATACATATATACAGCTAATACCTAAGAAATAATTGCTGCACCAGAATTGGTATTGACACAATATTATACCAAAAAATTAAGCATCAATCAAATTAATTGAAGTATGATGCAAACCTGATATACTGATATGATAACTGCGCAGCAGCAACTAAAGCATCATCTGTGTATCGCAGCTTATGATGAAGTTCATATCTCTCACGAAGTCCTCTTAAGATTTGTATTGATTCTTCAACAGTGGGCTCTGGAACCTTGACTGGTTGAAACCTTCGCTCCAAAGCAGGATCTTTCTCAATATGTTTCCTGTACTCATCCAGTGTTGTGGCACCAATGCACTGAAAGATAGAACAGTATCAGAAATGTTAAAACTAGGGGCAGCTCATCTTTCTTGTTGTAGACATGGCTTGTCAACTGGAAGAAACTGCTTTCTGGATCCAGCCTAGGTGAGGTCTTTTTGACTTTATCAGACTAAACCAGAAATGTGACCAACACAGAACAATGGCAGCAATGGAATTTGAAATCAGGTACATTACCTGCAGTTCACCTCTTGCAAGAGCTGGTTTTAAGATGTTAGCAGCATCAATTGCACCTTCAGCTGCACCTGCTCCGATCAACGTGTGCACTTCATCAATAAAAAGTATAATATCATCATTTTGCTTAATTTCTTCCATAAGCTTCTTCAGCCTTTCTTCAAACTCTCCACGGTACTTGGTACCAGCAACAAGGAGCCCCATGTCAAGGGTGATAACCTAAACAGAGCAATCATGATTAATTTTCTGGAACAACATGATCATAAATACAAAAAGGAGCTTTCTACCACTCAATTGTTTTTAAACAAGCTTGATCCTTTGCGACTGACAAAAGCCTTGGGTCCACAGCATTTAATCATTTATTATTATTTTGACCATGTCATCAACACTTAATTACTGAAGGCTCAATAATGATCCCAATAACAACGGTAATAGTGTCAGTACAGAATGACAAAGTAAAATCACAAAAATAGGCCTGCAATGTTACTATAAAAACTCTTGAACACCGGTACATGAAAAAAAAACTGGTGTATCAGTATTTGAAGTATTTGATACGGTCCGATAGACGGTAGATATGTTCAACAAGTATCAAAGGGATTAACATTAAAAACAAAAAATAATTGATTGGATACATAGTTCTTTGTGTGTGTGTGTGGGGGGGGGGGGGGGGGGGGGGGTAGATTTGATACATCCTGGATACAACCCAACCCAATCAGGGTTATCTAAGAGAAATAACATGGCGATAAGTGGGGTCTGGCATTTATCAAAGGCCAAATACCTACGTGCCATATTTTATCATATCCGTCATTATCTAAACTCTCCCATGTCTCATACCCTCCCCCTCCTCTGTCCCAATGCTTCTTGCTCTATCTGCCCCAACTCAGTCCCAGCACATACATGCATTGCCATTTTTGGGAAGTAGTTAAATATATCGATGTATTGCCAACTTTAAAGAAATTGGCATGCCCATGTATCCGCATCACCCCGATATGGATACACTCATACACATATCAGTGCTACATAGCAAAAAAGATTACCCGCATTGCAATTCATGCTACTCATTTACAAGCACAAAATAAACTGTGGATACACTCGTACACATATCTGTATCCCATACACATATCGGTATCCATAAACTGTGGATACACTCATACACTCATTTACAAGCCCCGCATCACCCCGATATGGATACGCTCATACACATATCGGTAGCAGTGCTACATAGCAACACAAAATTACCCGAATTGCAATTCATGCTACTCATTTACAAGCACAAAATAAACTGTGGTAATGCACAGGCAACATAAAAGTTGAGGCTAACCTTCTTTCCTTCAATTGTTTCCGGAACATCACCATTACAAATACGTTGTGCAAGCCCCTCTGCAATAGCAGTCTTGCCAACACCAGGCTCTCCAATTAAGCACGGGTTGTTCTTTGTCCGCCTGCCCAAAATTTGAGTTACACGCTCAATTTGATCCTGTCTGCCAACAACTGGGTCTAGTTTACCCTGCAAGAAAAAAGAATGAGATTCTTCTCTTTGCTGCTAAATATCCCCAATAGGCAAAAGGGCACATGGGACGGAGGTAATACCTCTTCTGCCAGCTTTGTCAAATTAGTACCGTATTCCTCAAGTGTAGGCATCTTCTGGCCACTGCTGCCCCCACCAACCCCAGCACCAACAGCTTCTGTGCTTTCACCAACCATTCTTATAACCTGCACAGCATGTAAAATATTCATTGTCTGGACAGATTAGACTAAAATAAGTAATAATGTAAGAAAGATATTAGTAAAGAAATTGCCTGGGTACGAATGTTGTTTGGATCAGCACCAAGGCTTTCGAGAACTCGAGCTGCCACACCTTCACCCTCACGAAGTAGCCCTAAGAGTAAGTGCTCAGATCCTATATAGTTATGCCCTGAACAATGAACATAAAGGAAAATCAGTAGACATCTTATATATACTTATTGAACAAACAATAGTCTCAAGAAGCAGCAAAATAAGCAAGACTTGTTCTTAGTACCCCTGAGACTGATGTGATATAGTAATGTATCACCTGAGCTCAAATAAATACTAAAATTTCATCATCTTCAAGAAAGGAACAATGCAATAGTGATATAGTAATAATATAGTAATGTTTCACTTTTTTAATGTATCAGGAGTATAGCAGTAAGTCCCCATCCCTACCAAATCCTATGGACCCGCAGCTACCCTGGATAGGACACTTCATGGTGAGGGATTCATGGTTGGCTTGCCAAAGAGGAAAGGTAACTGCTCGCTAGATGGGCAATGAAAGTAGAGTATGAGGGATGGTAAAATATCACTGTTAAGCTAGCACACTAGCTTTCCCCAGGGTTCCTGCCACAGTCACCTAATGGAGAATTTCCACAGCGTAAAAGAAGAACAAAGCCTCATTCTGCACAGGACCTGATGATCACTTTTGCTTAAGTATCACTCTGGATTAGTCACTGACTAAGACAATTGTACATGTTTAGTGTCTTTAGTGATCAAACCACTACATGAAATCTTACACCACTGTCCATACTTAATGTAGACTCTGAAAGAAAGAACAGGATACTACATAAATAAAACTAGAGTATATAAAAAAACACATAAAATAATATAAAAGCAACGGTCAGTCACTGTCCGGCCAAGTACATAGAATGACAAAAAATGGGGCCTAGACTCAGATAGTCAGGGCCAGACAATGATCGGGGATGGCAATGGGGAAACATTCATGTGCTTGCTTCAACAGAAGGTGAGATGAATCCCCACACTCGTCACCGAATGGGAATGCAGCTCGATTCCCATGCCTACCAGAACACCTTATGATAACTTGTCCTCAACTACCATTCTATCACTAATGGAGTCATAAATTCGGATATTTTGTGCACTTTTCTGAACCAATTTACACTAGTATATAGCAAACTTATGTGACTAAGAAAAACAAAACAGGGTACAACAACAACAAAGCCTTTAGTCCCAAACATGTTGGGGTAGCTACAGGTGAAACCCATAAGATCTCGCGACCAACTCATGGTTCCAGCACATGGATTAACTGAGAAAATAAAATAGAATAAAAACAGACTAATTTGATTACAAACTAGATGTAAATAAAAAAATTGATGATGTGCATACAGTAATAATTACAGAATAGCTGATCAAAATGGATGAAACAAGAGCATGAAACTAGCTGATTTTCGTGAATAAATGAAGGTAATAATTAATACCTAGCTGGCGAGCTTCTTCAAGTGACAGTTCGAGTACACGCTTTGCACGAGGTGTAAATGGAATTTCAACGGCAACAAACCCACTGCCTCTTCCAATAATCTTTTCAACTTCCACACGGGCATCCTTAAGACTGATCCCCATAGACTTTAGAACCTTTGCTGCAATTCCAGTTCCCTCACCAATAAGGCCAAGCAGAATCTGTTCAGTCCCAACAAAGTTGTGGCCTAGGCGTCTTGCTTCCTCCTGTGCAAGCATAATCACCTTGATTGCTTTCTCTGTAAAGCGCTCGAACATGGCCCGGACAACCATTCTTGAACCTGACCCACGTGGTCGTGAAATCTGGCTTGCTACAATGGAGCCAAAGTCACGTTTGATAACAGACCTTGTATCCAGGAAATTTGTTTGCCGCAGTCCTTGAAAACCCCCGAGAGTGAGGGTCCTCGTTGGCGTACTGCGTAACATTGTGGCCCTTGTGCGCACACGGGACCGCGTAGAGCTACTCCTGTAGGCGGTAGGAGCAATGGCAGACTGAACCAGAGTCCCCTCCATATTGAACTAACCAAAGAACCACAGGTTTACCAGTGCCTGCAAAAAAAAAAGCATTACTCAAACAGAAAACATAATAAAATGATTGCAAAGCAACTAAGGCATCTACTTCCGATGGTAGATCCCACATCTGTGCCTCAAAAACGAGGTTAAAAGAAAACCCAACCATTCACATATCATTGAAACAACACCTAATGACCCCAAATCAAACAGCAGTACAGTACTATAAGAAATTCAGGCACGATGGTTTTTACCAAGCTTACAAGTTTCATGTATCCAGCCAACTTCAACACAGGATTATCCACACGTGACTGCTCCAACCAAGAGAAGAATACCATCTAAATCCGCTCGACAATAGCACCCCAATAGGAAAGCCCCTACCGTGCGCCTACACGCGCCAAGCAAAAGCCAACATATATCCACATCCCGGCAGCTACCAAAATAGCGCGCTCGACTGCATCCACCGACGAGGTGGGTAAAAACAGGATTCGCAGAATTTCCCCTAGAACTATCCAACCAACCAGCCAATCGATCCCCGGAACCACCAAACCCAATCCACAAATCCGCCGACCCGAGGGAACGGAACAGGATAAGGTTCCCCATGAACTCCGAAAACAATCGGCGAAAACAACCGCGGGGAGTCATCGCTCCCCACGGGCGAAGGGCGCGGGGACGGAAGCGAGCGGCGGGCGCGGCGGGGGGAGCCTCACCTCGGCGACGACGTGGCCGCCCAGCGGCGGAGGACCTAGGGAGAACCTTGGGACGGGCGGAGTCGATAACACGGGGAAGAGAGCTAGATGCGAAATCCTAGCAATTCATAGGCTTAGCTAAAATTAATATAACTACTGCTCCGTAGGATCCATGTTACAATGAAAGCAGAATACACCTACCGAAGAAATACCTCAAGTCCTCAACTCGTGCACGCGGCGTGCTCGCTGCCTTGCCCCAGGTCCAGCCGCTGGCCGCCGCCCCACCCTCTCGCTCGCTTCTCGCTAGGGCTAGTCGCCTCGAATTACACGGCACCCGTGTCAATTGATAAGGAGCGACCACCCATGCTTATCGGATGTGCGTCGATTTAAAAGGCCCGCCGAGGCCCACAAGACACACCCCTTCACTCAGCGGTCTCTCCTCTTTTTCAGTGGCGTGTTTGGTTTGGTTACCTGCATGGTTGTTTTTTTTACCTCTTTACATGTGTGTCTTAGTTAAATGGGCGTTTATCTGCGCCGGTGCGCCGGTCCAACAGTTGGGCCGGTCGAACGCCAGCCGCCCGATGCAGCAAGTTGGGACCGTCCGATCTGGCACTTAACTCCGCCTCGTTCTTCTTCCTCCGATCTGGTGATTTGTAGCCTCTCGCTGAACCATCTCCTTCTCTCACGTTGGTCAACGCAAACAGAAATCCCCTCCTTCCTGTTCCCCGCGAGCATCTCTGCCCTCGCCCCCCACGCGCTTGCGCTCCGGCAAGGGGCGGCAGCACCCCGTCCCCTTCCGCTGCTGCTCGTTGCAGCATCAGCGTCGTAGCCCCCATGCCACCCTTCTGCTGAAAGCTCGTCGTTGTCGCATGTCGTGTCCGTAGCTGACAAACTAGACCATTGCAGCTCTGATGCGGTCGGTTCCAGCGCGCATACACCATGGTTGGAGCACCACCGGCGTCGTCCGCGATCGTCAACTTGCACAATCATGCCCAACACAGAACTCCAAAAAGCAACAAAATCTTCTATTTGTCGGTTGAAGCAAAAATTTACCTGGTTCCAACAAAATTGAACACCAGTTCCAGCAAAATAACAACTCATCAACAAGAACTCCATTGATCGATTGTAAAAAAAATACCCGGTTCCAGCAAAATTGAACACCGGTTCCAGCAAATAACAACTATTTCAGCAAGAACTCCTGATGATTGATTGTAGCAAAACAGAGAGCCCGTCCCAGCACCCTGCGACCCCGTTTCCAGCAAAACAGAGAGCTGGTTCCAGCAAAATTTCTTTTCGGTTGTAGCAAAAATCAAATGTTCGATCAGCAAAAAAAGCTTACGGTCTCTAGTTCCAGCATTTGTTAATGTGGATCCAGCAATTTTTTTGCCGGTTGTAGCAAAACAAAAAACCTGTTGTAGCAAAATTACATGTATCGTCGTTCAGTTCCAGCACTGGTCATGTGAGGATACAGCTTTTTCGCCGGCTGGTTCCAACAAAAATGATATATGGTTGCAGCACCGGAGCCCGTCGTCTTCGCCGCCGACAGCTGCTGATTGCAGCAAGCATGGTCTCCGGTTCTAGCATCTCGGGACTCTGGTTCCAACAAAACAAAAACCCGGTTGCAACACTGAAGCCTCTCCCGTCTCCACCTCCAGCGACTGCTGGTTGTAGCAACCATGGCTGCTCGTTCCAGCATCGTTGGACTCTGGTTCTAGCGGTGTCGGGCCCATGGGTGGCAAGCTCCTGGCAGGCAGCGCCGCAATCCCCCCTTTGTCTCCCCAGAGCAGCGCCAGATCCTCCTGCGAAAAAAAGGCAGCGCCCATGGCCGGGGATGAAAGTTGGCGTGCGGTCTTATTTTAGTGTAGGAAGACCGCCTGTCAAATTTCATCATGTTCGGAGTCCGTTTGACGCCCCAACGGATAACTATAGTGGCAGTATAGCCGGTCTATCGCCGGACGTTTTCGGTTCCAGAATCTGCCGCCGGGCCCTCTCTCTCTCTCTCTTCTCTCCTCTCAGCCTCGCCACAGTCCACCTAGACCCATGCCTACCCCTCTTTGCACAGTGCATCGTCCCCTCGCGCGCATCCGAAAGTTGTCCCGAACCCGACCCGGACTGTCGCCACCGTTGTGTCCAGATCATCCCCAAACATCTACAAAACGTCTCTGTTTTGTTAATTCGACTTCCTAACATATTTTTTTCAACCGCCCGATTACGATCGGAGAGACGAGGTAGCCCCTAGCCTAACCTACCCGCTATATATATAGTCTATCCCTGGTCCATTTTGGACAAACCCTATTTTTCTAGGGATCCTTCTTGCGCCGCCACTCTCTCTGGTTCCCCTCGGGATCACTAGCGAACCAACCAGCGCATCCCCTGGTCTCCTCCTTGTTGTGCCATCGAACCAATCCCACCACACCGCTCCTCCTCAGTTTTCGCATTCCCCAAACCAGCGCAGCCACCAGACCCCGTCGAGCGCCACCACAGCAGCAGCAACCGAGGCCCCCTGCTCCTGCCTCCTCCTCGTCGTACAGCAGTAGCAGCGGAGCCGCCGGATCAGGCCAGGGTCCCCTCGCGCCCTCTCCATCCCGTTCCCCTTCCCTAATCTCTCTCTCATGCCCCGGTGTCTCTCTGTTTTCTCTCTCTCAGGAGTTCTCTCATGGTGCTCGAGGAAGCAACCACCCCGCCGGGTGCCCTCGTCAGCGTCCGATGCCGTCGCACCAGATCCGGAGGAGATCGGCGCCGCCGCGCCCGTTCCCGACCCCCACAACCCTCTCCCACCTCGCCTACTTCATCTCCATCGAGTCCCGACGCCGTGCCACCATGCCCGCTGCGCCGCTGTCGAGCTGCTCTGCTTCTTTCGAACCAGGAAGAGGACGAGCGCCCCGACCCGCCTTGTATCGCTGTGCGTTGACCGCACCCCGGCCCAGCTGCTCCCCTTCAGTGCCGCACAGGCCCAGCTCCCTTCAGCCGCACAAGCCCAGCTCCCTTCGCCCGCGAGGCCCAGCTCCACGCGCCCCTGCAGGCCCAATGTGAGCACCCAGATCCAGTGCCCCTCATGTACACAGTTGGGCCTGCCAGATTCAGCGTTCATGTTTTTTCTCAGATCTACGAATTTAGCTTTATCCAGAAAAATGTTGTTTTACAGAAAGGTCCCTAAACTTCATGCATATAATAACTTAATAACCGTGCATCGGATCTAAATAAATTATATATGAAAGTTGCTTAGAATTTTGTCTAGTTTAATAATATTCAACTTTCATGCATGTTTGAAATGTTTAAAATGCTGTTTGATTAAATTTGCTCCTATGCCTTGCTAAAATGCTTTAATTCATAACTAAATAACCGTAACTCGGAATTTAATAAACTTTATATGTAAATGGGGTAGAAAAATGCTTAGTTCAACATGGTGGCATCACTTTGCATGTTTAACAATTATTAAATATTGTTTAGGGCAGAACAGTACCAAACCTAAAATATGCATATGGGGATTTACCGAAATTGTTGTTCGTTGCTTCCGGCCTCATTTAAACTTGACTAGATAGGTAGTTTTACTTTGCTTCACCCTCTTGCCATGTTTAACAACATTTAATATTGTTGGGTACATAAACGAGATTGAACTAAATAACTTGTCGTGGTGTTCGTCAATATGCAACTCGTTGCATATTGAGCTCCACTTAATTTGTAGGGATTGCTTGTGCACTTTGCCATGTCATGCTTCGTTAAACCGAACATGCATCATACTTGATTGTGCATCATGACATGATTATGTGATGGTTCTTTACCATGATTGTTTGCTTCTTTCCGGTGTTGCTTCTTCGGGTTGGTTCCGATAACGTCGTGTTGTGAGGATTCGTACGACTACGTCCGTTTATCTTCTTCATGGACTCGTTCTTCTTCCTTGCGGGATTTCAGGCAAGATGACCATACCCTCGAAATCACTTCTATCTTTGCTTGCTAGTTGCTCGCTCTTTTGCTATGCCTATGCCGCGATACCTACCACTTGCTTATCATGCCTCCCGTATTGTTGAGCCAAGCCTCTAACCCACCTTGTCCTAGCAAACCTTTGTTTGGCTATGTTACCGCTTTGTTCAGCCCCTCTTATAGCATTGTTAGTTTCAGGTGAAGATTGGAGTTTGTTCCTTGTTGGAACATGGATATTTTGTTGGGATATCACAATATCTCTTATTTAATTAATGCATCTATATACTTGGTAAAGGGTGGAAGGTTCGGCCTTATGCCTGGTGTTTTGTTCCACTCTTGCCGCCCTAGTTTCCGTCATATCGGCATTATGTTCCCGGATTTTGCGTTCCTTACACGGTTGAGTTATAATGGGAACCCCTTGACAGTTCGCCTTGAATAAAACTCCTCCAGCAAGGCCCAACCTTGGTTTTACCATTCGCACTAACAACCTACCACCTTCCCTTGGGTTATGCAGACTCAAGGGTCATCTTTATTTTAACCCCCCCCCCCCGGGGGCCAGTGCTTCTCTAAGTGTTGGTCCGAAACGGGCAGCCTGTGGAGCCACCTCGGGGAAACTCGAGGGCTGGTTTTACTCGTAGCTTGACCTATCTGAGTGTGCCCTGAGAACGAGATATGTGCAGCTCCTATCGGGATTTGTCGGCACATTCGGGCGGCTTTGCTGGACTTGTTTTACCATTGTCGAGGATGTCTTGTAACCGGGATGCCGAGTCTAATCAGATTATCTTGGGAGAAGGAATATCCTTCGTTGACCATGAGAGCTTGTGATGGGCTAAGTTGGGACACCCTGCAGGGATTTGAACTTTCAAAAGACGTGCCCGCGGTTATGGGCAGATGGGAATTTGTTAATGTCCGGTTGTAGAAAACCTGAAGTTTATCTTAATTAAAATACATCAACCGCGTGTGTAACCGTGATGGTCTCTTCTCGGCGGAGTCCGGGAAGTGAACACGGTGTTGGAGTTATGTTTTGACATAGGTTGTTCTAGGATCACGTCTTGATCATCGTTCATCGATCGTGCTTTGCCTTCTCTTCTCGCTCTCTTTTGCGTATGTTAGCCACCATATATGCTAGTCGCTTGCCGCAGCTCCACCTCATACCTTTTACCTACCTATAAGCTTAAATAGTCTTGATCACGAGGGTGTGAGATTGCTGAGTCCCCGTGACTCACAGATACTTCCAAAACCAGCTTGCAGGTGCCGTTGAATCGTGCAGGTGACGCAACCAAGCTCAAGGAGGAGCTCGATGAAGTTCGTGTTTGTTTTGTTGTTCCGTTTCTAGTTAATCAGTAGTGGAGCCCAGTTGGGATGATCGGGGATCTGTGTAGCATTTGGGGTAGTCTTCTTTTATTTTGGTTCCGTAGTCGGACCTTGATTGTATCTGGATGTTGTAATGCTTTATTCATGTATTGTGTGAAGTGGTGATTGTAAGCCAACTATGTATCTCTTCCCTTATGTATTACATGGGTTGTGTGAAGATTACCTCACTTGCGACATTGCTTACAATGCGGTTATGCCTCTAAGTCGTGCTTCGACATGTGGGAGATATAGCCGCATCATGGGCGTTACATGAACGTCATAATGTGTGATCACCACTTCCCATTAGTGGTGACCTTACCGCACACAATTTTCCAACATCGTCTCAATCCTAACTAGAAAACAAATGACAGTTTAATAATAATATGGAAAAGTTCATCAATGTCGAACTAGATGGAAGTCCATCCTTGTCAGTTGTTGTTGTTGTTGTTGTTGTTGTTGCTTCTGTTGTTGCTACTTCTTCTCTTCTGTTGTTGCTGCTTCTTCTTCTCTTCTGTTGTTGCTACTTCTTCTTCTCTTCTGTTGCTGCTGCTTCTTCTTCTTCACGTCCTTGTATGACATTTATTTTCTCACATTGTCGGAGACTCCATCCTTTTGTTCTTCCAGACTTTGTTGTCAAATGCCTCCACACCATGGTCGGAGCCAACAACATCATCAAGCATCACATCTTCCTCCTCCGGCACAAGGACATCACAACCCCATTGTAGGATCTAGTTATGAAGGATGCAACAAGAAAGAGCAAGCTTAACCTGGGATTTGGAAGGAATGACTTTTGATTAGAATCTTAAATCTATTCTTCAGATCTTCAAATGCCCTCTCAACTGTAGCTCTAAGGCTAAAGTGTCTGAAATTAAACAATTCATGTGTAGTCCTAGGATCGTTCCTACCAGAGAACTCATTTAGATGGTGTCTGGTTTTCCTGAAGGGTAGAAGAACACCAGGTCGACATGCATAGCCAGCATCTCTGTGGTAGAACCTGCCATCGGAGATATTGATGCCATCAGGTCAGAAAACACATTTGCTCCCTTGGTGGCTTTGGTAATTCATGTCAACATACATGTTGTTGCACTAACATTTTTCATCAAGTATATTTCAGGAATAGTTCGACCTAGGCTTGTAGATGGATGAAGTTGTGGACCCCTCAAGCTACAAAGGACAAGCATTGGCAAAAACTTCATGACTCTGCATTTTTGGTTGAGTGATGAAAGATCACATTGAGTTCATAGGAAGACCAATACTATTAAGTGAATGAGGTTTTGATCATAAGTTATTTGCTCAGGTGCTTGAAAATGTTGCTCCAAAACTCTCAGACACATTCTCACAATCCAATCTGTCCAAAACCCTAAAGTCATTATCGGTCCCACCGAAATAGATACACCCGGACCCACTGAGATACACCACACAGTGCCACAACCTAAACCCTAGAAACTCGGTTCCACCAAGATGGCATTCAGTCCCACCAAAGTGCACTGGCAATCTTTTTGTACCCCATCGTGTTCATTTCGGAATTACTGAGTGAAATCTATCGGAATTACCAAAACGATGCAAGTGCTTAGCTCATCACATGTCAGAGCCACCAAGTGGATTCATCCTATCTCACTGAAATGCCTACATTCGAATCTTTTACACTAGTCGGTATCGCCGAGTTTTTAACCGGTATCACCGAGTTTTTAACCGGTATCACCGAGTTGTGCATAAAGTTTGTAACGTCTAGATATTTGGTGATGGCTATATATACCCCACCCCCACCACCTACCCTCACAGAGA
The DNA here is from genome assembly GCF_003073215.2 of Triticum urartu. NCBI lineage: Eukaryota > Viridiplantae > Streptophyta > Magnoliopsida > Poales > Poaceae > Triticum > Triticum urartu. The sequence continues at coordinate 482,365,544 of NC_053023.1, forward strand.
GCAATCAGGACGAAACTACACTTCTCATATCCATTTTGTAATAGAGAATCACCTACACTTGTGTCGAGATCAAGGCACTCCACTCCAATCCTTCTCCCACAACCATGTCAAATCCGGCGAGAGAGTGATCGAGTGTTGAGGACACTATCTTTTAAATCACAAGAGCAAGGAGTTCATCATCAACAACAATATCTATTACCTTTTGGAGAGTGGTGTCTCCTAGATTGGTTAGGTGTCACTTGGGAGCCTCCAAATCATGTGGAATTGAACCAAGAGTTTGTAAGGGAAAGGAGATAGCCTACTTCATGAAGATCTACCCCGAGTGAGGCTAGTCCTTCGTGGGCGTAAGCCATGATGGAACAGATAAGGTTGCTTCTTCGTGGACCCTTCGTGGGTGGAGCCCTCCATGGACTCGCGCAGCCGTTACCCTCTGTGGGTTGAAGTCTTCATCAACATGGATGTACGATAGAACCATCTATCAGAACCATGCCAAAAATCACCATGTCTTCATTGCGTCTGGTCTTCATATCTCTACCTCGCTTTACTTTCCTGCACTTGCATGTTGTTCATTTTCCGCTGCTCAATCTCTAGATATGCATGTGTAGGATGTATTGGTTGCCACTTAACTTGTGATAAAATCTGCCTAATTGTCAAGAAAACTAAAAACTGCATCTTTGCCTTGTTAAGTGACTATTCACCCCCCCCTCTAGACCTGTCTTCTCGATCTTTTAATTGGTATCAGATATTTCGTCTCCATTGTTTTGGTTTAATCACCATTGGAGGAAGATATATGTGTCTACTTTGGGGAGTCACTACTGCAGGATGCTGCTAACGCGACACTACGATCAGAGAACCTTCGACGAAATTGTGTGCGATGCCATAATCGCAAATGGTGGTGTAAAAAAACCGTCAAAAAAGTTGCAAAACGTTTGCGATGGAGGATGCATCAAACATGGTTCAGATTTTATGCGATGTAGGGCATACGGTTCAGTTCAATTAACTGTTTGCAATGAGGAGCAACAAAAGAAACGGGCAGCCAGATGGAGGTGGGTGCGATATACAACATACGGTTCACTCGGATGAACTGTTTGTGATTAGGAAACACAAAAGAAATGGTCAGCCATATTGTAACATCCCAAAATTCTAAATTTTGGAATATTATAATAAATAGATAGATTTGATTATTTGTTTAATTGTTGTGTGATTGATTGACTGAAAGTGAGTGAAATTTGAACTTTTTGAAAGTTAAATGAGAGGGAATAAAAGGACTTTCCCAAACTTTCATTTTGCATTTATGATCTTCGTGAATTCAAATTCTTTTCAAATACAAAACCCTAGAGAGAAGATGACATGACTTCTTCCATTTAAATAAATGAAAAGGGTGTTTTGAAAAATATTTAAATTCCATTTGGAAATATGTTTTCCAATTCAGAAGATTTAAGCAACTCAATGATTTTCACGAGAGAAGATAATATGACTTCTTCAAAATATATGAAATATGAGTTGGAAGTTTTAAAAGAATTAAATTCAAAGTCCTTTTGAAACTATTTTCAATTTGGAGTTATTTGGATTTTATTCAAATTATTTTTCTCCAAAAATAAAATATATGGAAAATAGGGTAACACAATTCCCTACATCAAAAAATTGGAGAGAAATAAATTTGAATCAATTTTGGTATTTTTAAAATGATTTTTACTGGATTTTACTAGAGCAGTAGCACTCTTTGCTTTATTTGAATTTATGTGGATTTTATTTGACTCTAGAAAAATGTTCAGCTTGTAGGAAATCTTTTTCTGAAAATTTTGATATATTATATGCCTATATAGTATTTTTGTTTATTTTGTTTTATTTATTTTTTGTTTGTGTGGAAAGTCTTTATTTAAAAAAAAACTTCTTCTCCGGACCGGGCCAACTGGGCTGAAGCCCAGCCAGCCGGCCCAGCTCCACCTTCCCCGACCTCCCGCAGGAGACCGAGCCCCGCACGCGCCGCCGCCGAGGTTTCCGACCCGGGCACGCCCCCGAGGTTCGCCGCCCCCTCACTATATATAGCAAGGCCCCGGGCCCCGCCTCTCTCTCCCTGTCCCGCTTCTCGCCGCCGCCGCATGCTCCAGCGCCGCCACCGGAGATTGCCACCTCCGCCCTCTGCTGATCCACTACCGCTGCTCGCCTTGCGCTGCCGCCGCTGCTCGCCCGCGCCACATCCACCTCGCGCCGCCGCCGCGTAGCTGCTGCCACCGCCAGCGCCTCACCGCTGCAAGCGTCGGGCCGCTCGCCGCCGTTGTCGTAGTCGCCGAAGACGCCCACCTCATCGCCGGAGTTGGCCGAACCGATAAAACCGCCGTCGACCGGTCCATATCGGTTTTTTTCTTAGAAAACCGTTTTGTTTTATTATGTAGCGGACGTTTTCTGTCTAGATCTCCTTAGCGAACAGTTTTTGTTAGTTAGCGTTCGGCAGCGAACGTTTGCTCGATAGGATTTTTCTTTTTATTTTCTGTCCAGGGACCTATTTGTAGTATTTCTTTTACAGATTAGTCCATGTACTTCAATCGATCATTACTTTTTACTCGTTAGTCCAAATGCAACGAAACCAACGCCCGCTTCTTCGTTATGACACCCTCTATCCAGTAATCCAACTCGAACATGTTCTTTAAAGTTTAAAATTTGAATTAGAACAGATTTGTATTCAAACTTCGTTTGATCGTAACTTGAGTTCCGTAGCTCTATTTGATTTGATTCTTTTTGCAAATTAAAGCTCTTGACCTACACTTTATGATAAGGCCAAATTGACATAATTTTGGTACTGTTAGAAATTCTTTTATGTTGCAAGAGTTATTTGCTTGGTTTTGATGTTTTCCGAATTGTTTTCTTCGATCTTTTTGGTCTTTTGAGTGATTGCTTATGTGTGGTTACTATTGCTTGCTTACGATAGATTAACCGGAGTGAGACGAGTAGATCTATCAAGAGTGTTGAGTGCGAATCATCTTCATCAACATTGCAGGCAAGTTCACACTTTGATCATATCCCTTTCATACCCAGTTTTTATGCATTAGTTTCACCCTCAAACATTGCATGGTTAGGAATTGACAACATGTGGGTATTGGGATGTAGTTGATGAGGTAGGAACCTATTGCCATGCATTCAAACCTTGGGAGTTACTTTTACATTATGCTCATATTGCTATGCTATGCTCGTAGACGTGGATTGGTTTGAGAGAATTCATGACAGATGTGAGAGTTATTATTTAATGGTTAACTTAAGGTGGCTACTTTAATACACATCTGGGTGGATTGGTTGGGGCACCCTGGAGCACCCAGTGGTTTGCCCGGGCACCTGGAGAACCCAGTGTTTGCCCAAGGGGATCCCGGAGGACCCGTGTGATCACCCTATGGAATGACACCCAGGCTCAAAGGGATTATAAGATTATTCATGCTAGAAACTTCCGTGTGCAGCCACAAGCTATTATGGGCTCTAGCATAGTTGAGTAAGTCGTGTGAAGCTCTTAAAGAGATAGACTAGCAGGTAGTGGGTTGTAGGTGGTATAGTCTATCCGGAGTAGAGAGTTAATGCTTATGAAAGACTGTGTCTCGGTCATCCGTTTCTCAAACATCATGTAGTGCGAGAAATCCAACGGAGGAGATCGAGTCTTGTGGGGAAAAGTGCGTAAACCTCTGCAGAGTGTACAAACTAATCATGATTAGCCGTGTCCTCGGTTATGGACATCTTGAGTATCTGGTTCTTGGATTATCATATTGATCTCATCACGTTACTTAAATAATTTGTTGGGTTATTGATGTTAATTTGGCATTGAGTTGGAGGAACCTTCTCAATATTTTCAACCAACTTTGTAGTTAAATAAATTTTATTCCTTTGCAGTAGGGAAAAATTGGCTTTTCGCAAAAACACTATAACCATAGAGCTTTTCCACCAGCCAAATATGCATGTAGTGATAGCTATTATTCATCATTATCTTCTGGTGTGAATTTGCATGTACATTCAATGTACTGACCCTTTGTGGCTGCAACGTCTCATGTTACAGGATTCTTACAACGAGTAAGTGATACATTAGGGTTACGATTTCTACACTCAACTTTGCCGTTGGTGTTGATGGGAATCCACAACCTTGTTGTTACTTCCGCTATTTGGATTGAGGTAATAGTATTTACATTATTTTATACATGTGATTTACCTCCGTTATAAATCCTCGAGTACTGTGTGTGTTAGCATACCGATCCAGGGATGACACTTAAGCACAGAGACTTGACCGTCTGAGGTCAGGTCGCTACAAGATGGTATCAGAGCACATGTTGACTGTAGGATGTGACCCCTAGAAATTGGCAAGCCCATAGGAAAAAAATTCTCTAAAAACTTTCTTTTCAGAAGGATCTTTTACCTCTCTTTTCTCTGTTGAGCTTAATTAAAAAAAATTCTTTTAGTGAGACTATACCCCCCTTTTTACCATGCGAAGACTCAGCTGATGAGACCACTCCGAGAAGGACAAGATATCAGACAAGTAAGATCATTTCGGAATGAAGAGGATTTTACCGTGCATTATAATAATGGAAACTGCAATAGTTGAAGACTCTGAAGACTAGGAGAATTTGAAGGCCCTGTAGAATTTCTAGATTTGTATGACCTAGGAAGGCTACCCTATTGGAATTTTTCATACTATGGAAGCCGTCAATACCCGAGATCAAGGTGTATCGGAGAAAGATCGGAACATGGAGCATGAGAACTCAAAGTTTTGTCAAGAAAACCCTAAGGAAGGAGATACCAACTATGGAAGATAGCTCATGGCAATGACAAGGGCAGAAACACGGTTATCCGTGATGTCATCGCCACTGATACTATGGTCACCGAGCTGAGCTAAGCATGCATTTCTTTGGAAGGATTGGATGGTAGAAGGCTGATGGAGCATCTATCAGCAAAAGATGAAGTTTTACCCTTAGCCGGTGTATCACCAGGATCTGGAGTAGCACATTAAGAATTTTAAGATGGAGCTCCAGGAAGCCGTATTAGACAAGGAAGCATTTCGTGAAGAACTCAGGAACCAGAAGCTGAAAGTAGCCAAGCTGGAGGAGCTACAACCTCGAGATACCAGAGATTTGTCAGGAACTAAAATACAGTAGGACCATGGCTCATACCAAGGATGTTGAAACCTAGAAGTTTGGAACGCAACCACAGAATATTAAAAGACATCACGATAGACTTTGCGACAACAGAGATGATCTGGCAAAAGGACTTGAGAAGGACAAGCATGATCGGAAGAAGCCATCGGAGACATGAATAAGACTTGAGGATTTTAATGACTTTGAAGATTTATTGACCTTTAGAAGACCAAACCCCTGATATATACCTACGTTAGATGCGACGATTATGAGCTATCATTTGTTTGATGTTTTTCCGACAGTCACAAAATAAAAAAATCTGTCTTTTCAAAACTTTTGCTTGTATTGTGTGTATCCCTCTCTATCTCTTTTATCTCACCCCAAACCCATGGACCCAATAGAGGATGAATGAAGATGAGCTTGTATTTTATGGACCGATGAGTCAATTGGAGACAGACCGATGGACCCAGAACATGGAAGGTCATATGGAGTATAACACGATAGCTGGATAGGATATGGCCCAGCATGCTCTTCGGTGCTTTGTAAGAGTGCTGCTACTTGGTGGAGGATGTACCAAACCATCAATGGATGGCAAAGAGTAACCACTTGGGAATAATTTAAGTTGACTCTGCAAAGATCTCGTCTTGTGTCCCAAAAGTTGAGGCCTTATGGAAAGTATATGAAGAAACCTTGTGCCTACAAGCTTTGTGGAGAAATAGGACACAACCATAAAGAAAACAAGGACGAATACCCTCATAAGCGGAGGATTACCAAAGGAGTTAGCCGAGGATCTCAGGGAACTTCGGTTGGAGATTGTTCCTAAAGGTTTTGTTGCAGCAATGGAAGTTCAGTCTAGATTGTTGGGAAAGATCCATGAAGCTCAGAAGGATGACAAAGAGATTGCTGAGGTCAAAGAGAGGATGAGTAAAGGAAAGGCCAAAGGTTTTCGTAAGGATGAGCACGACACCTTATGGTTCGAGGACCGTGTATATGTGCCCAATAATGCAAAGACCAGGAAGAAAATACTTCAGGAGGCTCATGACTCACCATACTCGATTCGCCCTGGAAACACCAAGATGTATTTGGATTTGAAGGAGCGTTTCTGGTGGACTGGTATGAAGAAGGATATTGCGGAGTATGTAGTCATAGGTGATGTATGCCAGAGAGAGTAAAAGCAGAGCATCAGAAGCCAGCAGGATTACTACAGCCTATGCCGATACCCGAATGGAAGTGGGATAAGCTTGGCATGGATTTCATTACCGGATTTCCCAGAACCCGATCGGGATATGATTCTATTTGGGTAGTAGTTGATTCGCTTGATCAAAGTGGCTCACTTTATCCTAGTGAAAACCACCTATACAAGTGCGAAGTTGGCCAAGATATATTTGATCAGGATCGTATGTCTGCATAGAGTTCCGAGGACCATCGTATCAGATAAAGGAACACAGTTTACCTCAAAGTTTTGGAATCAGCTGCACCAGACTTTGGGTACTAGGCTAGAGTTCAGTACAGCCTTTCATCCGCAGACAGATGGATAGACCGAGAGAGTCAATCAGATTCTGGAGGACATGTTGAGAGCGTGTGCGCTAGACTATGGATCTAGTAGGGATGGTAATCTACCTTATGCGGAGTTCTCATACAACAACAGTTACGAAGCCAGATTGAAGATGGCCCCTTTTGAAGCTTTGTATGGGAGAAGGAGCCAGACACCATTGATGTGGGATGAAGTTGGAGACCGTCAGTTGTTTGGACCAAATGTGATCAAGGAGTCAGAAGAGAATGTTAAGTTGATTCGAGATAGACTGAAGGTAGCTCAGTCCATGCAGAAGAGTTATGCAGACTCAAAAACGCAAGGATGTAGTCTATGAAATTGGAGACAGAGCATGTCTTCATGTGTCCCCTCTGCGAGGAGTTAAATGATTTGTAGTTAAGGGAAAGTTAGCCCCGAGATTTGTAGGACCATACCGAGTTTTGGAGCATATGAGAGAAGTGGCCAACAAGTTGGAGTCACCCGAAGGACTATCAGGAGTTCATGATGTGTTTCACGTTTCCCAGTTGAAGAAGTGTCATGCAGAGATGGCCAATATTCCCCTGTAAGGACGCTTGACCCTGGAAAGGATAATGATGTTCCACGAAGTGGAGTATGGACTTCATAAGTATAAGTTTTTATCTCGGTATGTGGGATAACCCACGAGGATGAAGAGATGAATTACTATTGGATATAAAGGAGGTATGATGTTGGTATTATGGAACGATTATAACTCCATGATGAGTCTGAGTAATCATGTCTTAGTTTGGAACCAATATAAGGAAGAAGGACCGTACAATTGGATGGATTTAAGCATGCTAGAAAGCTGGATGTTGGAATAATGACTAGTTGCCCTGAGGATGAGTTCAAGGATTTCAAGTGATGAGATGGGCCATAACCCACAGGCCCCAGGACCTTCCAAGAGGCAAGCACACTCTTGCTGAAGGAAAAACCCAGGAAGGAGTTACGACTTTATCAACCGACGATTTTATATGAGTTTACGCAAAACATGAGAGTTGTGAAGGAACAATAGATGTTTGTTTGGCTTGCAGATCAATGGATTTATCCGAACCTTGGTTCATCGACAAGAGAAATTCTGCAATGCTTGTGAGGATGACCGAGTGTTAGAATGCGAGATTCACTAAACCGTATACATGGTAATGATTTGGGTGCGGGATGGATTGATACCGACTTACTCTTATTGCTAGTTCTTGTAATAGGAAGGTGAAGAATTATATATAGGAAGTGTAGTTTCGGCCATCGGGTAAAGATTCGGGGTCACCGGTATTGTACCGGAACCACCGGATGGGTCCCGGGGGTCCACCGGGTGGGGCCACCCATCTCGGAGGGCCCCATGGGCTGAAGTGGGGAGGGGAACCAGCCCATAGTGGGCTGGTGCGCCCCCCTTGGGCCCCCCTACGCCTAGGGTTGGAAACCCTAGGGTGGGGGGGCGCCTCCACTTGCCTTGGGGGGCACTCCACCCCCCTTGGCCGCTGCCCCCTTGGGAGATCCCATCTCCAGGGCCGGCGCCCCCCTAGGGGGCTATATAAGGAGGGGGGAGGGAGGGCAGCCGCACCAAAAGTCTTGGCGCCTCCCTCTCCCCTGCTACACCTCTCCCTCTCGCAGAAGCTCGGCGAAGCCCTGCTGCATCCACCACCACGCCGTCGTGCTGCTGGATCTTCATCAACCTCTCCTTCCCCTTGCTGGATCAAGAAGGAGGAGACGTCATCCGCTTCGTACGTGTGTTGAACGCGGAGGTGCCGTCCGTTCGGCACTTGGTCATCGGTGATTTGGATCACAGCGAGTACGACTCCATCATCCCCGTTCTGTTGAACGCTTCCGCTCGCGATCTACAAGGGTATGTAGATGCACTCTCCTCTCGTTGCTAGTTGACTCCATAGATTGATCTTGGTGAAACGTAGGAATTTTTTTTGTTTTCTGCAACGTTCTCCAACAGTGGTATCAGAGCTAGGTTTATGCATAGTTACTATGCACGAGTAGAACACAAAGTAGTTGTGGGCATCGATATTGTCAATTTGCTTGCCGTTACTAGTCTTATCTTGATTCGGCGACATCGTGGGATGAAGCGGCCCGGACCAACCTTACACGTACGCTTACGCGAGACCGGTTCCACCGACTGACATGCACTAGTTGCATAAGGTTGTGATGAATGATGAATGATATATGTGATGTATGAGATTGATCATGTTCTTGTAATAGGAATCACGACTTGCATGTCGATGAGTATGACAACCGGCAGGAGCCATAGGAGTTGTCTTTATTTATTTATGACCTGCGTGTCAACATAAACGTCATGTAATTACTTTACTTTATTGCTAAAGCATTAGCCATAGTAGTAGAAGTAATAGATGACGAGACAACTTCAAGAAGACACGACGATGGAGATCATGATGATGGAGATCATGGTGTCATGCCGGTGACAAGATAATCATGGAGCCCCAAGATGGAGATCAAAGGAGCTATATGATATTGGCCATATCATGTCACTATTATTTGATTGCATGTGATGTTTATCATGTTTTTGCATCTTGTTTACTTAGAACGACGGTAGTAAATAAGATGATCCCTCATAATAATTTCAAGAAAGTGTTCCCCCTAACTATGCGCCGTTGCGACAGTTCGTTGTTTCGAAGCACCACGTGATGATCGGGTGTGATAGATTCCAACGCTCACATACAACGGGTGTAAGACAGATTTACACACGCAATACACTTAGGTTGACTTGACGAGCCTAGCATGTACAGACATGGCCTCGGAACACAGAAGACCGAAAGGTCGAGCATGAGTCGTATAGAAGATACGATCAACATGAAGATGTTCACCGATGTTGACTAGTCCGTCTCACGTGATGATCGGACACGGCCTAGTCAACTCGGATCATGTTATACTTAGATGACTGGAGGGATGTCTATCTAAGTGGGAGTTCATTGAATAATTTGATTAGATGAACTTAATTATCATGAACTTAGTCTAAAATCTTTATAATATGTCTTGTAGATCAAATGGCCAATGTTGTCCTCAACTTCAACGCGTTCCTAGAGAAAACCAAGCTGAAAGACGATGACAGCAACTATACGGACTGGGTCCGGAACCTGAGGATCATCCTCATAGCTGCCAAGAAAGATTATGTCCTAGAAGCACTGCTAGGTGACGCACCTGTCCCACAGAACCAAGACGTTATGAACGCTTGGTAGACACGTGCTGATGATTACTCCCTCGTTCAGTGCGGCATGCTTTATAGCTTAGATCCGTGGCTCCAAAAGCGTTTTGATCGATACAGAGCATATGAGATGTTCGAAGAGCTGAAAATGGTTTTCCAAGCTCATGCCCGGGTCGAGAGATATGAAGTCTCCGACAAGTTCTTCAGCTGTAAGATGGAGGAAAATAGTTCTGTCAGTGAGCACATACTCAAAATGTCTGGGTTGCATAACCGCTTGACTCAGCTGGGAGTTAATCTCCCGGATGACGAGGTCATTGACAGAATCCTTCAGTCGCTTCCACCAAGCTACAAGAGCTTTGTGATGAACTTCAATATGCAGGGGATGGAAAAGACCATTCCTGAAGTATTTGCAATGCTGAAATCAGCAGAGGTAGAAGTCAAAAAGGAACATCAAGTGTTGATGGTGAATAAAACCACTAAGTTCAAGAAAGGCAAGGGTAAGAAGAACTTCAAGAAGGACGGCAAGGGAGTTGCCGCGCCCGGTAAGCAAGCTGCCGGGAAGAAGCCAAAGAATGGACCCAAGCCCGAGACTGAGTGCTTTTATTGCAAGGGAAGTGGTCACTGGAAGCGGAACTGCCCCAAATACTTAGCGGACAAGAAGGCCGGCATCACAAAAGGTATATGTGATATACATGTAATTGATGTGTACCTTACCAGTACTCGTAGTAGCTCCTGGGTATTTGATACCGGTGCGGTTGCTCACATTTATAACTCAAAGCAGGAGCTACGGAATAAGCGGAGACTGGCGAAGGACGAGGTGACGATGCGCGTCGGGAATGGTTCCAAGGTCGATGTGATCGCCGTCGGCACGCTACCTCTACATTTACCTACGGGATTAGCTTTAAACCTCAATAATTGTTATTTAGTGCCAGCTTTGAGCATGAACATTGTATCAGGATCTCGTTTAATACGAGATGGCTACTCATTTAAATCCGAGAATAATGGTTGTTCTATTTATATGAGAGATATGCTTTATGGTCATGCTCCGATGGTGAATGGTTTATTCTTAATGAATCTCGAGCGTAATGCTACACATATTCATAGTGTGAATACCAAAAGATGTAAGGTTGATAATGATAGTCCCACATACTTGTGGCACTGCCGCCTTGGTCACATAGGTGTCAAACGCATGAAGAAGCTCCATGCAGATGGACTTTTAGAGTCTCTTGATTACGAATCATTTGACACGTGCGAACCATGCCTCATGGGTAAAATGACCAAGACTCCGTTCTCAGGAACAATGGAGCGAGCAACCAACTTATTGGAAATCATACATACTGATGTGTGCGGTCCAATGAGCCTCACTGATGACTTGAGTAGATATGGGTATGTCTATTTAATGAAACACAAGTCTGAGACCTTTGAAAAGTTCAAGGAATTTCAGAGTGAGGTTGAGAATCAACGTGACAGGAAAATCAAGTTCTTGCGATCAGATCGTGGGGGAGAATACTTGAGTCACGAATTTGGCACACACTTAAGAAAATGTGGAATAGTTTCACAACTCACGCCGCCTGGAACACCTCAGCGTAATGGTGTGTCCGAACGTCGTAATCGCACTCTATTAGATATGGTGCGATCTATGATGTCTCTTACCGATTTACCGCTATCATTTTGGGGCTATGCTTTAGAGACTGCCGCATTCACTTTAAATAGGGCTCCATCGAAATCCGTTGAGATGACACCGTATGAATTATGGTTTGGGGAAGAAACCTAAGCTGTCGTTTCTAAAAGTTTGGGGATGTGATGCTTATGTCAAGAAACTTCAACCTGAAAAGCTCGAACCCAAGTCGGAAAAATGCGTCTTCATAGGATACCCTAAAGAAACTGTTGGGTATACCTTCTACCTCAGATCTGAAGGCAAGATCTTTGTTGCCAAGAATGGGTCCTTTCTAGAGAAAGAGTTTCTCTCGAAAGAAATAAGTGGGAGGAAGGTAGAACTTGATGAAGTATTACCTCTTGAACCGGTAAGTGGCGTAGCTCAAGAAAATGTTCCTGAGGTGCCTGCACCGACTAGAGAGGAAGTTGATGATGATGATCATGAAACTTCAGATCAAGTTGCTACTGAACTTCGTAGGTCCACAAGGACACGTTCCGCACCAGAGTGGTATGGCAACCCTGTCTTGGAAATCATGTTGTTAGACAACGGTGAACCTTCGAACTATGAAGAAGCGATGGCGGGCCCGGATTCCGACAAATGGCTGGAAGCCATGAAATCCGAGATAGGATCCATGTATGAAAATGAAGTATGGACTTTGACTGACTTGCCCGTTGATCGGCGAGCCATAGAAAATAAATGGATCTTTAAGAAGAAGACAGACGCGGATGGTAATATGACCATCTACAAAGCTCGGCTTGTCGCTAAGGGTTATCAACAAGTTCAAGGGGTTGACTACGATGAGACTTTCTCACCCGTAGCGAAGCTGAAGTCCGTCTGAATTATGTTAGCAATTGCCGCATTCTATGATTATGAGATATGGCAAATGGACATCAAAACGGCATTCCTTAATGGTTTCCTTAAGGAAGAATTGTATATGATGCAGCCGGAAGGTTTTGTCGATCCTAAGAATGCTGACAAGGTGTGCAAGCTCCAACGCTCGATTTATGGGCTGGTGCAAGCATCTCGGAGTTGGAACATTCGCTTTGATGAGATGATCAAAGCGTTTGGGTTTATGCAGACTTATGGAGAAGCCTGCATTTACAAGAAAGTGAGTGGGAGCTCTGTAGCATTTCTCATATTGTATGTGGATGACATACTGTTGATGGGAAATGATATAGAATTCTTGGAAAGCATAAAGGCCTATTTGAACAAGTATTTTTCAATGAAGGACCTTGGAGAAGCTGCTTATATATTAGGCATCAAGATCTATAGAGATAGATCGAGACGCCTCATTGGTCTTTCACAGAGTACGTACCTTGACAAGATATTGAAGAAGTTCAAAATGGATTAGTCAAAGAAGGGGTTCTTGCCTATATTGCAAGGTATGAGATTGAGCATGGCTCAATGCCCGACCACGGCAGAAGATAGAGAAAAGATGAGTGTCGTCCCCTATGCCTTGGCCATAGGGTCTATCATGTATGCTATGCTGTGTACCAGACCTGATGTAAACCTTGCCGTGAGTTTGGTAGGAAGGTACCAAAGTAATCCCGGCATGGAACACTAGACAACGGTCAAGAATATCCTGAAGTACATGAAAAGGACCAAGGAAATGTTTCTCGTTTATGAAGGTGACGAAGAGCTCGTCGTAAAGGGTTACGTCGATGCTAGCTTCGACACAGATCTGGATGACTCTAAGTCACAAACCGGATACGTGTATATTTTGAATGGTGGGGCAGTAAGCTGGTGCAGTTGCAAGCAAAGCGTTGTGGCGGGATCTACATGTGAAGCGGAGTACATGGCAGCCTCGGAGGCAGCACACGAAGCAGTCTGGGTGAAGGAGTTCATTACCGACCTAGGAGTCATACCCAATGCGTCGGGCCCGATGACTCTCTTCTATGACAACACTGGAGCTATTGCCCTTGCCAAGGAGCCCAGGTTTCACAGGAAGACCAGGCATATCAAGCGTCGCTTCAACTCCATTCGTGAAAGTGTTCAAAATGGAGACATAGAGATTTGTAAAGTACATACGGACCTGAATGTAGCAGATCCGTTGACTAAACCTCTCCCTAGAGCAAAACATGATCAACACCAGAATTCCATGGGTGTTCGGTTCATCACAATGTAACTAGGTGATTGACTCTAGTGCAAGTGGGAGACTGTTGGAAATATGCCCTAGAGGCAATAATAAAATGATTATTATATTTCCTTGTTCATGATAATTGTCTATTATTCATGCTATAATTGTATTATCCAGAAATCGTAATACATGTGTGAATACATAGACCACAATGTGTCCCTAGTGAGCCTCTAGTTGACTAGCTCATTGATCAACAGATAGTCATGGTTTCCTGGCTATGGACATGGGGATGTCATTGATAACGGGATCACATCATTAGGAGAATGATGTGATGGACAAGACCCAAACCTAAGCATAGCACAAAAATCGTGTAGTTCGTTTGTTGTAGCTTTTCTGAATGTCAAGTATCATTTCCTTAAACCATGAGATTGTGCAACTCCCGGATACCATAGGAGTTCCTTGGGTGTGCCAAACGTCACAACGTAACTGGGTGACTATAAAGGTACATTACAGGTGTCTCCGAAAGTGTCTGTTGGGTTGGCACGAATCGAGACTTGGATTTGTCACTCCGTATGACGGAGAGGTATCTCTGGGCCCACTCGGTAATGCATCATCATAATGAGCTCAATGTGATCAAGTGGTTGATCACGGGATCATGCATTACGGTACGAGTAAAGTGACTTGCCGGTAACAAGACTGAACAAGGTATTGGGATACCGACGATCGAGTCTCGGGCAAGTAACGTACCGATTGACAAAGGGAATTGAATACGGGATTGATTAAGTCCTCGACATCGTGGTTCATCCGATGAGATCATCGAGGAGCATGTGGGAGCCAACATGGGTATCCAGATCCCGCTGTTGGTTATTGGCCGGAGAGTCGTCTCGGTCATGTCTGCTTGTCTCCCGAACCCGTAGGGTCTACACACTTAAGGTTCGGTGATGCTAGGGTTGTAGAGATATGAGTATGTAGTAATCCGAAAGTTGTTCGGAGTCCCGGATGAGATCCTGGACGTCACGAGGAGTTCCGGAATGGTCCGAAGGTGAAGAATTATATATAGGAAGTGTAGTTTTGGCCATCGGGTAAAGATTCGGGGTCACCGGTATTGTACCGGAACCACCGGATGGGTCCCGGGGGTCCACCGGGTGGGGCCACCCATCTCGGAGGGCCCCATGGGCTGAAGTGGGGAGGGGAACCAGCCCATAGTGGGCTGGTGCGCCCCCCTTGGGCCCCCCTACGCCTAGGGTTGGAAACCCTAGGGTGGGGGGGCGCCTCCACTTGCCTTGGGGGGCACTCCACCCCCCTTGGCCGCTGCCCCCTTGGGAGATCCCATCTCCAGGGCCGGCGCCCCCCTAGGGGGCCTATATAAGGAGGGGGGAGGGAGGGCAGCCGCACCAAAAGTCTTGGCGCCTCCCTCTCCCCTGCTACACCTCTCCCTCTCGCAGAAGCTCGGCGAAGCCCTGCTGCATCCACCACCACGCCGTCGTGCTGCTGGATGTTCATCAACCTCTCCTCCCCCCTTGCTGGATCAAGAAGGAGGAGACGTCATCCGCTCCATACGTGTGTTGAATGCGGAGGTGCCGTCCGTTCGGCACTTGGTCGTCGGTGATTTGGATCACGGCGAGTACGACTCCATCATCCCCGTTCTGTTGAACGCTTCCGCTCGCGATCTACAAGGGTATGTAGATGCACTCTCCTCTCATTGCTAGTTGACTCCATAGATTTATCTTGGTGAAACATAGGATTTTTTTTTGTTTTCTGCAACGTTCTCCAACATTCCTCCGCATCAAGCCCCACTTCGGCTTATGGTTGAAGACCTTCAGTGTCAAGCCGAAGGTAGTGGGTGGCCGCCAGGCGGAGTGCGGAGGCGCCATGGTGGGCAAGATGCCCAACGTTACATGGCTCGAGGGCTCCTTCGTGGAGACCATAAAGGGGTGGCAATCGGGGTGGTTCTACATCACCGAGCCGCGTGACCCTGCATGGGCAGCGGCCCCCGAGTTCCGATCTGGCATCCCCACGCGGCTCACCTCCTGGAAAGAGAAGGGCCTGTCCTGGGGTAGTTCGGGAGAGCTGACCGGACTCTAAACATGTATTCAAAACATGGTGAACAAGAAGCTCAAACTCGTCAACGTAGTCTAGGTCATGCTCATCCGCCGGATCCTCCCGTGTCAACAACGGGCCTTCAACTTGTGGGAGTTTGACCCGGCCCAGCACCAAACTCTGAACAGGCTCTTCGATACAACACATGAGGATGCCTGGAAGGTGCTATTCAAGGGCGCCGAGGTTCCTCCTCCTACTACCAAGGATCGCGGATTCTGCGCGAAGCGCCAAGCCAGCGCGGTAAGCTGTTTTACCTCTTACAGGATACTTGTTTTTCATAGTTTGACTCTATGCGGGATCTAAGCTCCCGTTCCTTTGACAGGACTGGCAGGAAACGGCCGGACAGATCGACTGTCCGGCTCCCTTGCCCGAAGGCCCAACAAACGCTCTCCTGATGGAGATGCTGACTCAGGCTCCTTACAAGGTGCCAGAGAAGACCAAGAAGGCCAGGGGAACCCGAAAGAGCTCCCGACGCTAGGTGTTATCGGACTCATCGTCCGATGACTCTGTGGCACACTCCTCCCCCGAAGACGAGGAGGAAGAAGAAGATGCTCCCCCTTCAGTTGGGGGAGACAAGAAAAGGAAGGCCGCCCCAACTGGGGGGGCCGAAGGGTCCAAGAAGGGAAGGACTCTCCTTCTGGACAGCTCCACCGCCGCCGCCGAAGGCGAAGACGAGTGGTTGCCCAGGGCCAAGCCCCTGGGGAGGTTGTATGTATTCAGATACTAGAGTAACTCATAGCATTCCTTTATCGCACTGCTTTCCCTAACGCCGAATATGATTATGTAGGCCACCACGAGCCCGTATCGATGTATCGTCGGACGGCTCCCTGGGCTCGTTGGATATGGATAGCGATCCACTTCCGACCGCCACCTCCCCTTGCCCTGCGGACGACGCCGAGGTGTTGTCTCAAGAGGCACCGGGTCGAGGGGAGACAGTCCCAGAGGCGCCTCAAGGCGACCTTCCAGACTCCGGGAGCCGAGGGGACAAGGCCCCTGAGGGCCCCGAGTTTGGCCCTCAGTCGAACACTGCGCCGGAACCTCCAGCGGTTCCGGACTCGGGCAGGCAGCGTCCTTCTAAGAGGGGCGAGGCGCCTGTGCTGGTGACCTCTGTCCATCCAGAGGCACCGGACAATCTGCTGGAAGCGCTTCGCAGTGCTTCCATCGACGAGGAGCACCGTACTATTATGAGTGCGGTGGTCCAGAAGGTTCAGTCTGCTAAGAGCGGATTGACTGAAGCCTGTGCCAGCCTTCTAACAGGCTTTGAGGTAAGTGTTTAGAATATAGGAAAAATATTACCGCATAGACAGTAGCCCCTGATGCTCTGTTCGGTGTTCACAAAGAAAAGCCGAACAGAGGATCAAACAATATCGCAGGAGTCTAATATAAGTATGTCAATATGCGTATGCAGGCTTCGCTACTGGCATCTGCCGCACTGACTGCGGAGGTCGCCGCACTGAAGCAGGACCTCGAGGGGTCCAAGAAAGAGCTCGGCCTTGCCAAGAGGCAGCTCGAGGAGAACAAGGGTAAGTAATACCCTGTCTATGTATATATAAAAGAATATGCGATTGCAAAATGACAGGATCATCGTATATTTGCCAGGGGCCATGACCGAGGTGGCGACCCTGAAGCAAGCGCTAACCAAGGCCGAAGACAAAGCAGCCAAGGAGCGGACCGAGCAGGAAAGGCAAGAAGCACGGGTGGGCGAGGCGCAGCAAGAGCTCCATGCTCTCGTGTCGAAGCATGAGGCATTGGAGCGTGACTCGAAGACGCGAGAGTCCGAGCTTGCCGCCGCCCGTGAAAGTGCAAAGAGTGCCAAGGCCGAAGCACAGAAGGCCCTCCAGGAGATTGATGCAATGAGGAAGATAGCGGCGGGTAAGGCATTCTATATGCAAAGCAAGCATGTGAAAGTAAATTACTTGTCACTTACCTGAATCCGGAGCTCTCCAGGAGCATTGGTAGATTTGCCCCACAGCGTGTCGGATGCCGCACAGTTTTACCAGGCCGAGGAGGGACGCTCAATGGAGAAGCTATTCTGGTCTCAGTATACTAGGACCGAACACCCGGTGCCTATGAGCGACCAGCTGAAGCAGCTAGTCGAGCTACACAAGGCGTCCGAACAGGCCATGAAGGGCTTTATAGTCCGGCTGTGGCCTGTCGACGCCCTTCCGAACAACTACTTCGGCCTGGTGAGGCGGCTAGTGGATGCCTGCCCACGGCTGGAAGTCGTCAAGCGGTCCGTCTGTATTGAAGGTGCACGCCGGGCTTTCGCCCGTGTGAAGGTGCAATGGGCCAAGCTGGACGCCGTGAAGCTGATCAAGGAAGGACTGCCGCAGGGCAAGGAGCATCGCACCCCCGAAATTTATTATGAGGGTGTCATGAAGGGTGCCCGTCTTATAGCGGATGAATGTTCAAAGGATGTAATATTTGAGTAGACTTGCTCGTGTGATCCTGTATGATGAAAACTTGTTTCATATGCGCTATGCAACGCTTGTTTGAATTTAAAATATTACCTTCTGTTTGATTGTTTATCCAATCTGAGAGATGGCTAGTCCTCGGCTTCTGCCCCCATGCCACGAGTGCTGGGGTGTTCGGGATAAACCTGAGCACTCTTGTTCCCATTTTTGGGTCCTTCGAGGGAGGTGCTCAGCACAACGAACAAGGCAACCAGACTAATAATGCTTTATAACTCTCACTTAGCCATAGAATTCTATAATTTTAAATTTCAGCGAAGCCCCTGGTATTCGGAAGGCTAAATTCGGGGCACGATACACACCTTTAAGCCGGACAGGACCGGCTCCTCACTCTAAGCGGCATAAGTCTTTAGGGACTCGAAACCTCGCCGAACAGCGACCAATCTCTCGCCTTATCATGACAGTCAGTTTTAGCTTTCTCTACTGAGGTGCTTAGCCCAGCAGAACCAGGGCACAATCGTAGTAGTTCTCCTAGCCCTACCTTAGCCGATAGAGCGGAACGTAAGGTACCAAAACATAGGAGCCGGGCAAACCCAACATTTGACCAAAGACATGATTCGGAGCTGATGCATATAATGCTATAAGTCCGGGGTGCCACACTTGTGAAAGTGTTCGGACTTCTCACACCATATTGTGGGGTACTTAAGCCCCTAGTGTGTTGGCCGTACCAAAGTGTACAGTTGCAAGGTGTCATTAATGAACACAGATATATAAAACAAGAATGCAATAATAGTCGTAATGTTATGCGTTGTTTATTCAAAAAGGTGCGTTAAAGCAGAATGATACAGATAGTGCGATAAGAAAAAAGTAGGACTATGTCCCTTCCAAGGGCAAGCTGAGGAATAGTATTAAAGCAAATATTTCACTCGTTATCGTAATCCACCTGGGAGTTCCGTGGTGTGACGTAGCTTTCTGCCTCTCTTGGTTGCTGCATCATGTGTTCGGCAATTATGCTGCCGGACAAGGTTTCTAGAGATTAAAGTCCTGAAAGAGAAAAATAACAAAGCGGGAAGCCCCTAGTGCGGTTTAGGCCGCCTCTTGGGGCGTGCCGTAGTTGTGCCCCCCTCCCCACCTGTGCCCATGGCATTTTTAATGCATAATTATGTACGCGTGGCACGGATTTCGCCACTTGGCTAGGACTGGGGTGGGGGCCGCATTGCTACGCGAGCTCAGATCATGCCAGGTGGTCTAGTTGCCGATTACTCCAAGCGCGCTTGAAGGTGTCCGGGTCTTGAAACGTCGAACTAGTGGATTGCCTTGAGAGGCTGCTTTGCGCTTCTGCTGCGAGGCCGCAGTGTGCTCCTCCGTTCGGAGAGAGCGCTCTGTGTTTCCATTAACTGTAATAACCCCACGAGGTCCTGGCATCTTGAGCTTGAGGTATGCATAGTGCGGTACCACATTGAATCTCGCAAATGCAGTTCGCCCAAGCAGTGCATGATAACCACCACGGAATGGGACTATATCGAAGATTAATTCTTCGCTTCGGAAGTTATCCGGGGATCCGAAGACCACTTCCAGTGTAATTGAGCCTATGCAATGGGCCTCTACACCCGAAATGACGCCTTTAAAGGTCGTTTTGTGGGTTTGATCCTTGAGGGGTCTATACCCATTTTGCGCACTGTATCCTGATAAAGCAGGTTCAGGCTGCCGTCGCCATCCATAAGGACTCGAGTGAGGTGAAATCCTTCAATGATTGGGTCTAGGACCAGTGTGGCGAATCCGCCATGACGGATACTAGTGGGGTGGTCCTTGCGATCGAAGGTGATCGGACAGGAGGACCATGGGTTGAACTTTGGGGTGACTGGCTCCAACGCATATACGTCCCTGAGCGCATGCTTCCGCTCCCTCTTGGGTATGTGGGTTGCGTATATCATGTTCACCGTCCGCACTTATGGGGGGAACCTTTTCTGTCCTCCGGTGTTCGGCTGCCGGGGCTCTTCCTCGTCATCGCTATGTGGCCCCTTATCTTTATCTTCGGCAATTAACTTGCTGGCCTCCTTGAACACCCAACAATCCCTGTTGGTGTGGTTGGCTGGCTTGTTGGGGGTGCCGTGTATTTGACACGAGCGATCGAGTATATAGTCCAAACTAGATGGGCCCGGAGTGCTTCTTTTGAATGGCTTTTTCCGCTGGCCGGGTTTAGAGCCTTTGAATTCGGCATTGACTGCCGTATCCTCAGTATTATCGCTGTTAATGCGGCGCTTATGTTTGTTGGGACGTGACCTGCTATTGCCGTCCTTGGTAACCGAAGTACCATGGTTTTTTGATATGTTGTTACTGTGAGCCAGCCAGCTGTCTTCTCCCGCATAGAAGCAGATCATGAGTGTCGTGAGGGCTGCCATAGATTTCGGCTTTTCCTGTCCAAGGTGCCGGGCAAGCCACTCGTCGCGGATGTTATGCTTGAAGGCTGCTAGGGCCTCTGCATCCGGACAGTCGACGATTTGATTTTTCTTTGTTAGGAATCATGTCCAGAATTGCCTGGCCAATTCTTCTGGCTGCTGAATTAAGTGGCTCAAGTCATCGGCGTCTGGTGGTCGCACATAAGTGCCCTGAAAGTTGTCAAGGAATGCGGCCTCCAGATCTTCCCAACAGCTAATGGACTTTGTTGGCAAGCTGTTAAGCCAATGCCGCGCTGGTCCTTTGAGCTTTAGTGGGAGGTATTTGATGGCGTGTAAGTCATCTCCACGGGCCATGTGTATGTGGAGGAGGAAATCCTCGATCCATACCACAGGATCTGTTCTGCCGTCGTATGATTCAATATTTACGGGTTTGAAACCCTCTGGGATTTGATGATCCATTACTTCGTCTGTGAAGCATAGGGGGTGTGCGGCGCCTCTGTATTGGGCTATATCGCCACGCAACTCGAATGGGTATTGCCCGCTATGTTCGGCCCGACCGGATTGACTTTTACTGTATCCGGCGTGACGTTTATCATCTCGCATAGTGGCGCGCCCTCGTGATCCGTAGATCGATCTTGCATGTTTTGCTTTGTCCTCCAATACGTCTCGCAGGTCTGGCGTATTTCCCCATGCCTTTTTATTTGAATGACGTCGGGGTGCGGGCTGAGCTTTTGGCTGGAATGCCTCTCTATCACGGCCATGAGGTGGCCGATCGGCAGCGTCATACGCTTCTTCCTCCAGTCGAGGTAGCAACCTGCATTATGGGCAACTCTTGGAGGGGCGCTCGAGTTTATATTCCTTGGTCGCGAGGACTTCAGTCCATCTGTCAGCTAGTAGATCTTGATCAGCTTGAAGCTGCTCCTACTTTTTCTTAAGGCTATTTGCCGTGGCCATAAGCCGGCGCTTGAAGCGCTCTTGTTCGACGGGATCCTCTGGCACGGCGAATTCGTCATCGCCGAGGCTTGCCTCGTCTTCGGAGGGGGGCATGTAATTATCATCCTCCGCTTCTCCGTCTGCCGCTCTCTCAGGAGGGCTGGCTCCTCCATCCTCCTACTCGAAATCTTGCTGGAGGGGATTGTTGTTATCTTCGGCACTATCCGGAGTGTTATTATCTCCCGTGCCGGTATCACCACTTTTGCTTTGGCGGGACTTAGAGCGGCGCCGCTGATGTCGGCGCTTGGGTTGCTTCTTGGAGGGGTCATCCGCCGCTGTCTCGTCGCCATTGCCTTCTTTGGGTGTGTACACCATGTATATATCGTATGATGAGGTGGTTGTCCAGTGCCTTGTGGGCAGTGTTCATCTTTGTATCCCACATCGTCATCCATACCGTCGATGTCTTCGGAGTCGAAGTCGAGCATGTCGGTTAAGTCATGGACAGTGGCTACTAAGTGGGTGGTGGGCGAGCCGTGAATTTCTTCGTCGTCCACATCCCAATCCTGCCGGACATAGTTCGGCCAGGATCCTCCTGACAAGGAGAGAGACCTTAACGAGTTTAGTATGTCGCCAAAGGGCGAGTGCTGAAAAATATCCGCGGAGGTAAACTCCATGATCGGAGCCCAATCGAATTCGCTAGGAACGGGCGCAGGTGGTTCGGAGTCCGTGGCCGTAGAGAGATCCGACAGTTTTTCAACACGGCTCTCGTGCAGAGTAAGGTCGATGTTCGGCTTGATCACCGATGAGGGTAAGGCCTCTGTGGCGGGGTCCATCCACCCGTCCATGGACGGCGCAACTGGCTCCAAATTGAGGGTCGGAGCGGCTGCCGGTGCGATCTCCTGAACACTATCGGATGGTAGAGCTAAATCATACTCATCATGACCGCGTGACGCACAAGGCAGAGGCTTGAATCCGTCGAAGATCAAGTCTCTGCGGATATCGGCTGTGTAGTTTAAGCTGTCGGCATTCTGGGAACGGGGGTCCCCAGACTTGCCTGCTTGCGGCCTGCGGTGTGGCTCAAGCGGGGGCCCAGCGTGGCCCATCTTCATCAGCTCAAGCTCAAGACCCTCGCGAGGGGCCAAGCCTCACGGGGCGGACGACAGGAAGCTTCCTCAGAGGCAGCCTCATCAGGTAGGCTCGCGAGGAGGCGGAGAGATCAAGGCAGGGGCACCTTGCAAGGAACCCATGACGCAAGCCATGACGATCGAGACCAGGCGGGCGCCGGCCTGCGTAGTGTCCTTGTTTCCCCTTTGGTGCAAAGGGGGCAAGCATAGGCCAAGGCATCAGGCAAAGGTTACCATTCCAGTGCAACGAGATCAAGACCAGCCGGACGGCAGGACGGAGGTCACCGTGGAGCCCAAGACGGCATCATCACCAGTGCTTTTGGCAGCCGAAGACCACCTTTGGTCAGGATAACTTGTACTGGATGTTCCCCTTTGAAATGGACAATTGTTGGCGCCCTTCCCGCTCATTATTTGGGGAGAGGCCCAGGGCCTCTATAAATAGAGCTAGCCACCACAGAAGGAGAGGACGACTGGAAATCTGGTAGAACCATAGCAAAGAGAGAGAGAGAGAGAGAGAGAGAGAGAGGTGACTGAACTCACCCTAGCAGTTCATCCCACCAGCTCAAGAACACCTCTCGCGAGGCTGTACTTCCCTTGTACTGTCCATCATCAGCCCCAGAGGCAATACACCACACCACACACTGGAGTAGGGTATTACACCACAACGGTGGCCCGAACCAGTATAAACATCGTGTCCCTTGTGTTGTTAATCATTTTCATCTTAGTTCGCACGAGAGGATCGGACGTAGATCGGTAGGGGAGAGATCTCCGCGCGCACCCCAGTGTTCGAATCTCAAGGGTCTGCCAGAACCCGAAACCCGACATTTGGCGCGCCAGGTAGGGGTGCGCCAGAATCTTCCTTCCCCTGTTCGCGTGTGATCTTCCGTCGTGTCCATGGCTGACGCTCGTCGGGCTCGCGCCGAGCGCCGGGCTGCTCACGCCGCTCGTGTCGCCCAGACGGCGCCCGTCGGCGGCCCCCCTCATCGTTCCCCGTCGCCCGCCGCCACCGGCCCGGTGGGGAACAAGCAGCAGGCCTCATCCCAGCACCCCTCGGTGCGGCGGGATGGCCGCACCGCCACCACGTCGCTGACTCCAGCTGATTCGTCGTCCCACGCCCGTCGCGCACCCATGGATGCGCATGCCTCACTGCTCTTGGCGCGGGAGCTCCTGCACTATCGCCCCGTCGACGACCTCTACGAGGACTGGCTCGCCCGCATCGCCGAGCTCGTCAGTGCCGCAGGGGGCTCCCCCTTGCGGTCCCTCTCGCTGCCTCGCCCTCCGTCACGTGCAGGGGGCGAGGATCAGGAGGCGCCTCCGCCGCCTCCTCCCCAAGAAGGTGCCTTGGCTCCAAGGCGCGCAGCCCCAGGGCGAGACCCTCCACGTCCGGCGCCTACGCAGCAAGAAGGGAGCTGCCAAGAGATCCCATGTCCCCGGGAAGGTGCTCGCACGCTCCTAGCGCTGGCGCGCCAAGATCACGCCCCAGCGCCTCCACGACAAAACCCCGCGCTGCTCCCAATGGCAGCGCGTGGTGACCCACAAGAACGAGTCCAGCACCAGCGAAGGGCGCTGGTGGCCACGGCGGGCTGCCTCGCCTTCACCCCCGAGCTACATGGCGTCCCATGGCCAGGCAAGTTCAAGCCTGACCTCCCTCCCCGCTACGATGGCACAACGGACCCCGCGGAGTTCCTGCAGATCTACGAGCTGGGCATTGTAGCCACCAACGGAGATGAGAAGGTCATGGCGAATTGGTTTCCCATGGCGCTCAAGGACGGCGTCCGCACCTGGCTCCTGAACCTGGCTCCCGGCACGATCTCCTCCTGGAGCAAGATGCGCACCCGCTTCATCGCCAACTTCCAGGGCACTCGCGACCGGCCCCCGGCCGTGAGCGACTTGCGCCGTATCAAGCAACAGCCAGGAGAAACCCTGCAGAAGTACATCCAGCGCTTCAACTACGCTCGCCTCAAGATCCCCAAGGTGACTGAAGAAGCCATCATCTCAGCCTTCTCCGACGGCGTGCGCGACGTCAAGATGAAGGAAGAGCTAGCAATCCATGAAGACCTGTGCACATCCCTGGAGCTGTTCAACTTGGCGACCAAGTGTGCCAGGGCTGAGGAAGGGTGTCTCTCCCTCCTCGAGCTCCCGGCAGCCGACCCGGAAGAAAAGAAGCTCAAGGCCAAGGACGTGAAGCGCAAGGGGCCCTGCCGTGCTAGCAACGGAACCGGACACCAAGCGAGGCAGGGATCAGCCTGAGTCATCCAAGGGCGGACGGTACTGCGTGTACCACGACCTCCACACCCATAACACCAACGAATGTCAAGAGCTCAGAGCTGTGCGAGATGGGCGAATCGGCCGACGCCCAGAGCGCAACAATAGGGGCTATGGCCGAGGAGGAGGAAGAGGCGGTGGACGATGGGAAGACCGTGGCCGTCGCCAGGGATGGCGTGACCGCCCTCGTGAGGACCGCTGGCACGACCAGCCTCGCGAGGGAGGCTGGAGGGACTAGCCCCGTGAGGACCGTCCCCATGGCAACGCAGGCCTCCCTCCTCTGCCGCCTCCACCAAGGAGGAATGAAGATCAACACCAAGACGATGGGGCTGGGGGCTTCCAAGAGCCGCGTGCAATTGCTTGCATCTTGGGCGGCACCCAGGCCCCAGCCTCACGGCGCATCTTCAAGCAGTTTGCTCACGAGGTGAATGCAGTCCTTCCCAAGCTTTAGGCCACGCGCCCTCTCAGGTGGTCTTCGTGCGCGATCACATTCAGTTCGGCAGACCAGCTCAAGTGTGCGGCAACGGCCGGAGTCCTCCCGATGCTTTGCTCCCCAGTCATCAGCAACGTGCAGGTCACCATGACCCTCATCGATGGCGGGGCAGGACTCAGTGTCCCGTCCGTCGAGATGTTCGACAATCTCCAAGTGCCATACGACCAGCTTCAGCTGACCAAGCCTTTCTCAGGAGTCACCAATGGTTCCACTGTTCCAATTGGGCAGGTTCGCCTTCCGGTCACCTTCAGGCAACGCAACAACTACCGCACCGAGCTCATCGACTTCGACGTCGCTCACATCTGCCTGCCGTACAATGCCATCCTCGGGTACCTAGCCCTAGCCAAGTTTATGGCAGTAACTCACCATGGTAACAATGTCCTCAAGATGCTAGGAAGCGGAGGAGTCATCACTGTACCCTATGAAGAAAGGGACGCAGTGTGCTTGCTCGAGCGTGCGTTCCAAGCCGCAGCAATCGAAGACCCAGATCGCAGGAGCGGGAGGCCTCCCGAGGCGACCCTCAAGAAGAAGAAGACCTCACCTGGCCAGAGCCACAAGGAAGCAGGCACCTCCGGAGGTATTGCGTCAGGATTCGCGCCCGATCAGGGAGCGCCAGCCTCTCGCGCATAGGAAGGTGCGCCCGGCGCCCTCCTCAGGCAGGGCTCGGGGGCTCTCTCTTGGAGAGCCACC
Source organism: Triticum urartu (assembly GCF_003073215.2). Classification (NCBI taxonomy): domain Eukaryota; kingdom Viridiplantae; phylum Streptophyta; class Magnoliopsida; order Poales; family Poaceae; genus Triticum; species Triticum urartu. The sequence goes on from NC_053023.1 coordinate 482,391,507, forward strand.
GACCTTGCCAAGGTCGCGGGGGAGGCGCTTGGGCACCACTTGGAGGGGTGCTTTCAAGCACGCTTCCCTCAGAAAGTACAAGTCAAAGGAGACAAAACCCTCAGGAGTTCATCGCAAGGAACACCCATGAGCTACAAGAGTCCAGAGTCATGCGCGGCAGCCGCCGCTTACTAGCCGTGGCCTCACATCCAGGCGAGAATGGAGGACTGCGCGTCTGTGTCGACGTACGAGGGCTCAACCGAGCTGCGTCCCAGGAGCGCCTATGGCCTTCAGCCGTAGGGCGCTGTGTGGGACCACCCCACAACTACGTTCGCATGCCCTTCGGCCTGCCGAGTGCGGTCGCCGCACATCAGCGCCTGTTGAGGAGCATTCTGGAGGCTCAGGAGGTCAGGCATCGCGCGGTACTAGCGGAGGTCGCGATGATCCCCGAAGACCTGCACGTGCCACCAGAGCCTCCCGAGGCCCCTGAGCCTGGGGGCTCATGAGGGCCGACGTCTTCACCGCGCATTGCTCACTTCCTCAGCATCACTTCATCTTCAACAACACCAGGTGACATCTTTCAGAGTTCTACTTTTAGCTGGGAGCGCCCACAGGGCTGCACCATTCCCAGGCCGCGTGGGTCTGTCCCCGCGGCATGTATCCATTTTGGTTATGCTCTTTACTTACCCTGTTAGGGGTGCCCCTCGGGCTGCATCATCCCCACACCGCTCGGGCCCGACCCAGCGGCAGTTGCTTTTCCAGCATTTACCCTAGGATGAAGTTGTTCTTTCACGCTTAATCTGATTCCCATAATTATCACCTAATGCTTGTCGTCGTGCAAAGCGCTTGCACGTTAAAAGGAGGGCGCCTAAGCATCGCGACTCATGGGCTCTTACTGGCTCTCTAGCCCTCACCCCTGGCCTTGACCCATGGCATCGCGACCTATCATACCAGCGGCGGCTGAGCTTGCTCGGGGTCCAGGACCTGAGGACGTAGATCATTTGCATTGTAACAACCCTGCAGGAACAAACCAATTGATAAAGGCCCAGAGCCAGGCGCAACCCGCCTCGAGGTAGGGCCTCGTGAGTCCCGCGCTGGCTCATGGGTGCCCAGATACACCTCTCCTAGCCCTACCGTGCCGACCACGTGTCAGGGCAGGGCTGTACACGCCCCAGGGGCTCCTCCTAGAGGGAGCCCCCTCCCACGCACTAGTGGAAGCACCATGCTCTGCGCTGGCTGACGACACTGCCGAGGAGCGGCTATGCCCGTACACATACAAAAGCGCTATGCTCCGCGCTGGTGATAAACAACTGAGGGCGGCCCATGGCCGTACCAAGCTCAGGGAGCCCAGAGCTCAATGTCCGGCACCATCGCAACGCCTCCCCTAAGGAGTGCCGTGCGAGGGGGCTGGACACGGGGGCTACGTCCGGGCCTCGCCCGAGCGCACGCCACCCAGCCAGGTCCCTTGGACCTGGTCGTCGCGCGCCACTCCCCAAGCGGAGCCAAGGTACGAAACCCGTTTGAGCGTCTAGGGGGACTCCTGAGCATCGCGACTCAGGAGCCTAACTTGCCACGTAGCCCCTCACTCCTTAGTCCCGTCCTTGGTTTCCGGTCGGGGCTAACGCTGGGTGAGGTACGCGCGGGGCCGGGCCCTGCCGACGTAGAACGATCAATCCACTCCTCGCCCCCCCTTCCCTACTTGTTGCTCGCGCGTTAAGGGGGACTCCTGAGCATCGCGACTCAGGAGCCTAACTTGCCACGTAGCCCCTCACTCCTTAGCCCCGTCCTTGGTTTCTGGTCGGGGTTAACGCTGGGTGAGGTATGCGCGGGGCCGGGCCCTGCCGACGTAGAGCGTAAACAAGTAGGAGAGGAAAATGCAAATTTCGGGAAATTCAAAGCAAATATTACAAGCCATAAGATTGTTCCACAACGCCAAACACAAGTTTTAACGCCTCCGCGAGGCATGGTGCATGTGCAGGAATAAAACAGGATGGAAGTCGCGAAGGAATCACTCCCCAGTAACACCGTCACCGATGGTGGAGTCACGCTGGACGGCTTCGCCTCTCGAGGTCGCAAGGCCGGCGGCACCGCGCCCGGGTAGGACGCTGGGGGAGCGGAACTTCCCCAGCAAAACCTCGGCTCGGCCCCTCACGGCCTCAGCGGCGGCAGCGGCACGGTCGCCGCTCACGGGCTCCAGCAGGCTGTCGAAGTCGACTATGGGGTCGCGCAGGTAGACATGGCTGAGGACACGCGTCAACACCGCAAAAGACAGGGCACGCGCCTCGGCCTTGACTGTGGGGCCAAGGCCATCTGCGACGTCCTCAAGCGCATCAACCAGGAAGGGGAGCAGCTTGGCAGGGCCGTCCTCCTCACCAGCCAACGGCTCCTCCAGGCCGCTCTCATACAACGTCTTCAGTATGCCTCGAGCCTTCTTCTCCAGCTCCGTGAAGGCCGCCCAGTCCTCCTTCAGGACCTTTGCCTTGGCATCCAACTCGGTCCTCTCCACCTTCAGCGACCGCTCCAGCGTCTCCAGTCGGCGGTGGCGGTCATCAAGCTTGGTGTCCCGGTCCTTGGCGGCGGCCTCCCTAGCCTTCATCTCCTTCTCCTTCTCCTGGCGGCTGCGCACCTCCTTGGCGAGCTCGTCGCGCAGGCCCTGCAGCTCGGCCTCAAGTGTCTTGCAGCGACCCTGGGCATTTGCGACGTCGCCCAGGGCAGCATCGCGAGTGGCCTTGGCTTGTTTGGCGGCCCGCCTCTCCTCGTCGGAGGACGACACGACCTGGCTCAACACCGCTCGGACGGAGGTAGCAGAACTAGCCCAGCCAGAGGCCAACTCCAGGCGCCCGGCCACCAGACAAGGGTCCGCGCTCAGGAGATCCTCCCGCAACCGGCTCAGCTCATTGGCAACCTGGTCCAGGACAGCGGCGGATGGAGCAGAAGAGACAAGAACCCGTGGAGCAGGCGGAGAAGATGGCAGCGTGGCCACAGCTTGGCAGGAAGGGACCTCCTGAGCCTTGGCCGCCACGGCCGCAGAATCGGGCATAGTAGACTCCAGGTCCAGCGGGGCCACAGGGGCTGACTCCTCGCCGGGGTGCCCCAGTTGGCCTCGCGAGGGCAGTTGGGTCAGAGAGCCGTGGGCCTCGCCGTCCTCTCCCCCAACAGCCGAAGGCGTCACCCCGGCAGACGGATTCGCCCCAAGCAGGGCCGCAGGAGCCTCCTTCAACCTCTTGGCCGCAGGTGCCGGCCTGGTAAAAGAGCGCAAACGTCAAGCCTCACTGGCAGAAACCAAGCAGAGCATGAATCAAGCACTTACTAGACGTCTTCCGTGGAATCAAGTAACCTCCGTCCAAACTTGAAGCCCGAGAGCGTGTAGTGGGGGTCAGCCTTTGGGGGCCCGGAAGCAGAAGGCGCGTCAGGAGGGATGGAGCTGGCCTTGGACCCCCCAGAGACCAGAGCAGACCCTGGGGAACCAGGATCGACCTGCCCTTCCTCGTGACCGAGGAAGAGCCCTCCTTTCCTCGCCTGGCACCGGCCTCGTCGTTGTCCGGCATGGAGCGGAGGGCCTGGGACCTGCGCCGAGGGAAGGACTCCCCCCAATCCTCGCTAGTCTCCTCTGAGTCGGACACTTCCTCCTCCGCCTCTTCTTCCTCCTCTTCCCCGCTGGAGCTGCCGGAGGACAAGTTCACCATCGCCAAGACCGCCAGATCTTTGGGAGCTGCCGCGGGCACCAGCCCCTCACCGTTGAAGGTGGGCATGGCATTCACCACTAGCTCCCAGTCGTCACGAAGGAACAGGGGGACGGGGGCACCCACCGGGCTCGCCACGTCTCCCCCAACCAAGGAATGGAGGGCCGCAGCCAGATCCTCATCGGTCAGGGCCTCGAAGCTCAGGCGCAGGGCGGCGTCTGCTCCTCCAAGCCCCCACAGTGGGAGCGGGTGCTCCTGGAGCGGAGCCACCCGGTGCTCCAAGAACTCCCTCAGGAGCGTGGCCCTAGTCAGCTTCGCCGCCCCCAAGTTGCTTGGCCTCAGGTCGCGTTCATCCTCCAACACCGCCTTCGTGCGAGGGTCGACGAGCTCCACGCGGGACCATGCGTCAGTGGACTTAGGTTGCCCTGTGGGCAATACCAGCCAAGGATGGAGGCGCCCGACATCCATCATAACCCACTTGCTCCGGTAGCCTTTGATCCTCTTCCCAGGCTTCGAGATGGCGTTGGAGCTGGAGTATGCAATGAAGCTCGCGCATGCGGAGACCTGAGCGCCGGAAACCCGGAGGGAGAAAAAGTGGCGTAGCAAGGCCACCGAGGGCTTCACACCAACATGAGCCTCGCAATAGTAGGCAAAAATCGCTAGGAGAAGGACATAGTTGGGGTGGAGATGCAGGGCCTGCAGGTTGTATTGGCGGAGAACGGCATGGAAGAACTCAGAGAAAGGAGGCACCAGACCAGCGACAATGGCGCTCATGAAGAACGGGTAGAAAGTGCTCCCTTTGCCCTCAAGCTGATCGGACCCGACCTAGAGCACGATCGCTCCCTCGCTGCCCTGCGCCATCGTCATTAGGCGCGCGAGGGCGAGGTTCTTCTCCAACAAATTCGGGGAATCCAGGGCCGACGAGTACCAAGCATCAGCCGGGGACTTGCGAGTCGCCATGGCGTGCCGAATGCGAAGGATTGAGACGGATCTGGAGGATTTCGGGAGCAATAAGGAGGAAAGCGAGAAAGGGGATCTAGGGCAAGACGGACGAGAGCAGGGCAAGTAAGCCTGGCCCGGGCACCCCCCTTTTTTGTCAGTCGTGCAGTTGCCGAGGCATCGTGGGAAGTGCAGACGCCCATGCCCACGCCCAATCAACCGCCATGCGACATCCAAGGCCGCAGGCTGTTAGGGCCCATGGCGCTTCGCGCTTGCCCCTTCGCTTCTCTGCTAAGCCAAGCCCACGCGCGCCGTGGGCCCGGGGGCTACTGTCGGCGTTCTGGAAACGGGGGTCCCCAGACTTGCCTGCCTGTGGCCTGCGGTGTGGCTCAAGCGGGGGCCCAGCGCGGCCCATCTTCATCAGCTCAAGCTCAAGACCCTCACGAGGGGCCAAGCCTCGTGGGGCGGACGACAGGAAGCTTCCTCAAAGGCAGCCTCATCAGGTAGGCTCGCGAGGAGGCGGAGAGATCAAGGCAGGGGTACCTCGTGAGGAACCCGTGACACAAGCCATGACGATCGAGACCAGGCGGGCACCGGCCTGCGCAGTGTCCTTGTTTCCCCTTTGGTGCAAAGGGGGCAAGCACAGGCCAAGGCATCAGGCAAAGGTTACCATTCCGGTGCAATGAGACCAAGACCAGCCGGACAGCAGGATGGAGGTCACCGTGGAGCCCAAGAAGGCGTCATCACCAGTGCTTTTGGCAGCCGAAGACCACCTTTGGTCAGGATAACTTGTACTAGATGTTCCCCTTCGAAATGGCCAATTGTTGGCGCCCTTCCCGCTCATTATTTGGGGAGAGGCCCAGGGCCTCTATAAATAGAGCTAGCCACCACAGAAGGAGAGGACGGCTGGAAATCTGGTAGAACCATAGCAAAGAGAGAGAGAGAGGCGACTGAACTCACCCTAGCAGTTCATCCCACCAGCTCATGAACACCTCTCGCGAGGCTGTACTTCCCTTGTACTGTCCATCATCAGCCCCAGAGGCAATCCACCACACCACACACTGGAGTGGGTATTACACCACAAGGGTGGCCCGAACCAGTATAAACATCATGTCCCTTGTGTTGTTCATCATTTTCATCTTAGTTCACACGAGAGGATCGGACGTAGATTGGTAGGGGAGATATCTCCGCACGCACCCCAGTGTTCGAACCTCAAGGGTCTGCCAGAACCCGAAACCCGACATAAGCTTCCAAACCTGACCTGATGGCCAGGGGCGTAGCTTTCAATCTGCTCCAGATGGCCAAGCGAATTGGCCCGCAGTGCAAAGCCACCGAATACAAAAATTTGTCCGGGAAGAAAAGCCTCACCCTGGACTGCATCGCTAACGATGATAGAAGGAGCCATCAAGCCTAACGGCAACGACACAGAGGAACTCTCAATGAAAGCACCAATGTCGGTGTCAAAACCGGCGGATCTCGGGTAGGGGGTCCTGAACTGTGCGTCTAGGCGGATGGTAACAGGAGGCAGGGGACACGAAGTTTTACCTAGGTTCGGGCCCTCTTGATGGAGGTAAAACCCTACATCCTGCTTGATTAATATTGATGATATGGGTAGTACAAGAGTAGATCTACCACGAGATCAGAGAGGCTAAACCCTAGAAGCTAGCCTATGGTATGATTGTATGTTGTCCTATGGACTAAAACCCTCCGATTTATATAGACATCGGAGAGGGTTAGGGTTACACAAGGTCAGTTACAAAGGAGGAGATATCCATATGCGTACTACCTAGCTTGCCTTCCACGCCAAGGAGAGTCCCATCCGGACACGAGACGAAGTCTTCAATCTTGTATCTTCATAGTCCAACAGTCCGGCCAAAGGGTATAGTCTGGCTGTCCGGAGACCCCCTAATCCAGGACTCCCTCAATACCCCCCCCTTTTCCCCTTTTTACCATGCGAAGATTCAGCTGATGAGACCACTCCGAGAAGGACAAGATATCGGACAAGTAAGATCATTTCAGAATGAAGAGGATTTTACCGTGCATTATAATAATGGAAACTGCAACAGTTGAAGACTCCGAAGACTAGGAGAATTTGAAGGCCCCGTAGAATTTCTAGATTTGTATGACCTAGGAAGGCTACCCTATTGGAATTTTTTAGACTATGGAAGCCATCAATACCCGAGATCAACGTGTATCGGAGAAATACCGGAACATGGAGCATGAGAACTCAAAGTTTTGTCAAGAAAACCCTAAGGCAGGAGATACCAACTATGGAAGATAGCTCATGGCAATGACAAGGGCAGAAACATGGTTATCCGTGATGTCATCGCCACTGATACTATGGTCACCGAGCTGTGCTAAGCATGCATTTCTTCATAAGGATTGGATGGTAGAAGGCTGATGGAGCATCTATCAGCAAAAGATGAAGTTTTACCCTTAGCCGGTGTATCACCAGGATCTGGAGTAGTACATCAAGAATTTTAAGATGGAGCTCCAGGAAGCCGTATTAGACAAGGAAGCATTTCATGAAGAACTTAGGAACCAGAAGCTGAAAGTAGCCAAGCTGGAGGTGTGCGATATAAGGCATGCGGTTCACTCGAGATGAACTATTTGCGTTGAGACATGAGAACAGAAACGGTTCAACTTAACAAGATGTGTGTGATATGCGGCAAATAGGTCTGTAATCAGAACTGTGTGTGAAGACCGATAATAATACAGACGGTTGCTGCTAATAAGACGTGTGTGTTGTGCGATGGGATTGCATACAGAACAACTATATATATATAGAGAGAGAGAGATAGATAGACACACACACACACACACTTATAAGAACATGCTTGCATAACCAAATTAAACATCCACTTACATAGGTGGCTACTACAACCATGGCATTTGCACACACCAAAGTAAACTATTACATGCATAATTACATAAGTGGCTACTACACACGTGACATTTCCACACACCAAGAAAGTAACTATATATTACATGCATGATTAACTAGCATAAACGATCATCTAATCATCATCCACTTCTTGTGACGCTTGCTCTGCTTGTGGCTCGATCCAGACTCATCGATTTTGGTAACGAGGCACTTCTTCATGTCAACGATTCGCATGTGCATCTCGTAGCATGTGTAAACGCTCTTGGCCGCGAACCTGAGGTGAGGTTCATCCAGTTGCCGCATCCAGGCCCTGTGCCAAGATAGGGGACTTGTTCTCTAGGCATCCTGCTTCATCTTTTCGTAGTAGGAGTCGATGATGGCCGAGGCGAGTTCGACCAGGGAGTCCTTCTTCGTGCCGCCCCAGACCCTGTAGTGGTCATAGATTTTGACAAGGTTCTTGTAGGCCAAGCCCGTAACACGGAGCGCGTTTACATCGTCGGTGGTTTCAAGCATGACGGACTTCTAGTCGGTGCTGTTGACAAACCTTTTGAAACGGTCGTAAGGCTCTGTGGCCATGCAGTAGTGGTAGATGAGGACATGATGGCCCACGCACAACTAGGCAACGGCAACCTTCTGATCTATGCTGGGACGACCGATGGTGTACTGGAGGTCGATGCCGACCACCTTGTACTTGTCTCGAGCAAGCAACTGCTCAACGTTGTTGATGTAGTCGTCCACCACGGCCGGGTCGATGGTGTACACCACCGAGAGATCCGTCTCCCTCGCGTGGGTCTCCACTCTATGCTCGCCGAACTACATTGAAGCGCCGCTGGACATCCCCTCTCTATGTGTCATCGTGGATGTGCTTGTTATATTGTGGGGCGCGATCGAAAGGTTGAAGAGATTATGGTATAATGGCCGCGAGAATTAAAGGGGAAGCCGGGCGGCCAGGAGTATCGGCAGGCCCTGATGGCAGTTCTAATTTGCAGTGCGTAATTCCATCATGCCGCACGTAACTGCATCGCATGGCAACGCGCATGGTGCAACCGCATGCATATGCCCCCCCCGACGTGATCGTGCGCACACCCAACCGCTGGCAGAGCGCGCGCGGAGGGACGCGAGCAGAGTGCTCCGCGGTCGCCTCAACGGGAAGCAACCATATATATATATATGCATATAGTAGTTGAACGCGCAAGGAAAAGCTGTCCACAAGCCGAGCACGCCGACAGACACGAGCAGAGCGCGCCGCGATGCCTAACGGCGAGCACGGCGCGCTGCGACGCCTAACGGCAAGCAGAGCTTGCCGAGGGACGCGAGCAGAGGCCGGCACAGTGATACGTGGCAAATAAGATGAACTGTGTGAGCGATGTCGGAGACATCAAGCACGAATCATATTAGAGTTGCGTGTATGATACGTGCCATACAGCTGATCCATCTGAGCTGTTTGTGATGGAATAAGCCATGTGTGTTGCGGACAAACGCTTGCTGGTATATAACCTTAAATTTAACCAAAAAAGTGTTAATGCATGTTACAAAAATTGTATAGCTAGAAACTATGTTCAAATACGACTCCAACGATATAATCTTTGGCGTCATGCATTCGTATTTTATTAGTTAAATCCTACTTATAAACCATGACAGGGGTATAGTAGGTAATTAAATCACAAACATTTTTTTAACCGTATGTGTACGTGTCCTTTCGTCCTCCTCCCGCATGTCTTGTCACCCCGCTGCCGCAGACGGCTTACAGCGCCAATGAATCGTCGGTGAGCCCATTCCCGCGCAACCTCGCAGGTTCCCGCGCAAGCTTCCCGCCCGATTTGGTGAAATCCCCCAAAATCTCAGTGCTTACCGGCCTGCTATAAAAATCCTCACGGCAGGCGAGTCTTGCATCGCATTTTCCCCTCCCTCCCTGTAGCTTATCTCGTGTGCTTCTCCCACAATCACCAATGGCACCGGTCCGTCGTCGTTGCTCAGCCACTCTGCCGTCATCAGAGGACAGCTCCAGCTGTGAGGCTACACCGCGGCGGCGGCGCAGTCCCCGACATAGTGTAGTGCGTGTGGTGTCCTTGTTGGGTGTGCGTGGAACACCCACCACACGTTCCGCCGTCGCTGCCCGTCGACAGCTGTTGCCGGCCACCGTTGCCGCCACACCATCATCGAAAGCCAGGGCCATCTCCCGCTCCGTCGTTGCGGCCCGAAGGCGGGAGGTGGCCGTCGTGGCCGCCACCCCACTGCCGGCCACCGTGGCCATCACCCGCTCCACCACCGCGGCCCGAAGGCAGGAGGTGGTGGTCGTGGCCGTCACCCCATCGTCGGCCGCCGTGGCCGCCAGCCCACCGTCGACCGCCAGGATCATCACCTGCTCCGCCATCGCCGCCCGAAGGAGGAAGGCAAAGGTGGAGGCCCGCACGTGCGCCAGCGACCTTGCGCGCTACATTGAGTTCTTGTGGGAGGAGGAGGAGTGCCTCGTCGAGCATGCAAAGAGCCTTACCGCAGCCATGGCCGCAGCACACGCGGACATAGAGGCGAGGAATCAGGAGATCTACAAGCAGTCCGGCCGCTTCGAGAGGGATTGTCTGGAGCGACAGTGGACGTTCGAGCTAGCGAGCGTCGCTGAACATGCAGCAGCGACAGGCACCATATTGCATTTCTCCAGCTCATCGGTAGGCTTCTCCTCCTCCTCTGCCTCTTACTGAGCGTGCTCAGCAGAGGAGAGGCTGCCAGAAGTAGCACAAAGCCCCTCCGTGGTAGTAATAGTATTTAGGGGTTATTTTGTTCAGTTCATCTGACTATAGATATGTGGTCGAACTGTACAATGTACTTAAAATTAGCTAGTATATATAGTTGAACTAGCTATTTCAGTACGTGGTCGGCAAAAATTGAGGAAAAGTTTGGTCGGTTCAGCTGTCGAGTTGAACTGTTTGTATAAATTAGGAACAACTGCTTAATCTATGAATGAAATCTATGCTTAATTACTGAATTTTAGTTGCAAAAATTAGATAGTGCTAGTGATTTCTAGTTGCATATTTTGACAAATCGCAGTGTTACAAGGATTGACAAATGGCAACATACCCAATATGACTGATGCAAATCTTACCAAATTGTTTTTACGTGGTTGCACACGGGTCATCCAAAATAACCGTTTGTGTTGAAGGGATGCACAAATCCTGCGCTGCGGATTTTCCCTCGACTTATGGGGGAAGACCATAGCTCTCACTTTGCATACGAGTGTTCTATCTAAAACGTTTGCGATCAAGAGCTGCAGAAATCCTGCTCGGCACATTTTCTCTTGGCTTCCTAGGGAAGCTGTCGGCACGCCTTCCGTTTAGTCAAGCACTCAAGCACCTGTCCGCATGGAACCTCCTAGCCATTAAAAGAGTGAGGTGTGGCTTCATGTGAATGGTTAACAGAACGCACACAATTTAAATTATACATAACGTTTGAGATGTTACAGTGGCATCTATTTGTTTTAAAATGCATTTGTTGGATGTTATTCGAGTGCGCCTTCTCTCAAAATGGACACAAAAAATACCACAACATGTCGGGTGCCATTCCATTATAGCATGCCAAGTTTCATGAATTTCAGACGAGTTTTGGATTTACTAGAATTTAAAAACAAAGTATCTCAATATTTTGCCAGCAATCAACACTGCCCTGGTGTTTGAAATTCATTCCCATTTCTTGCATGGGACGTAAGCATGCCCCGAAGGACACATATTTGATTTTTCAATCAATTTATATGCACTAGACCTTGTGCATGTAGTTCAAATTTTAATTATGCACATGAAATGCCTAGAAAACCCAGTTAATGTATAAAAATGTCCAAATGAACCCCAAAAAATCCCAAAAGTAAACACAACACTCCTGTTGTTCTATGTTGACACTGGAAAATTTTGAAAGCAATAAGAGGCAACGGATATCGTTTCGTCCCCAAAGGTGGCATGTTCCCTACCCAAACCATCACACTTGTTGTGAGAAGCTACGGTTTGTGAGAAGCTTATACCCAAACCTGCCCCAAATGGGACAAAAAATTTACCACGACATGTTGATGCCGCTCCATGATAGCATGCCAAGTTTCATGAATTTCAGATGACTTTTGGATTTACTAGAATTTAAAAACCAGGTATCTCAATGTTTTTTCAGAAATCAACAGTGCCCTGGTGTTTGAAATTCATTCCCATTTCTTGCATGGGACCTAAGCATGCCCCGAAGGACAGAGATTTGAATTTTCAACCAATTTATGTGCAGTAGAGCTTGTGCATGTAGTTCAAATTTGAATTATGCACATGAAATGCCTAGAAAACCCATTTAATGTATAAAAATGTCCAAACGAACCTCGAAAAATTCCAAAAGTAAACACAACACTCCTGTTGTTCTATGTTGACACTAGAAAATTTTTGAAAGCAATAAGAGGCAACGAATATCGTTTCATCCCCAAAGATGACACGTTCCCTACCGAAACCATCACGCTTGTTGTGAGAAACTAAGGTTTGTGAGAAGCTTATTGAAGGAAATATGCCCTAGAGGCAATAATAAAGTTGTTATTTATATTTCCTTATATCATGATAAATGTTTATTATTCATGCTAGAATTGTATTAACCGGAAACTTAGTACATGTGTGAATACATAGACAAGCAGAGTGTCACTAGTTTGCCTCTACTTGACTAGCTCGTTGAATCAATGATGGTTATGTTTCCTAACCATAGACATGAGTTGCCATTTGATTAACGAGATCACATCATTATAGAATGATGTGATTGACTTGACCCATCTGTTAGCTTAGCACGATGATCGATTAGTTTGTTGCTATTGCTTTCTCCATAACTACACATGTTCCTATGACTATGAGATCATGCAACTCCCGAATACTGGAGGAACACTTTGTGTGCTACCAAACATCACAACATAACTGAGTGATTATAAAGGTGCTCTACAGGTGCCTCCGATGGTGTTTGTTGAGTTGGCATGGATCAAGATTAGGATTTGTCACTCCGATTGTCGGAGAGGTATCTCTGGGCCCTCTCGGTAATGTACATCACTATAAGCCTTGCAAGAAATGTAGCTAATGAGTTAGTTACGGGATGTAGCATTACAGAACGAGTAAAGAGACTTGCCGGTAACGAGATTGAACTAGGTATTGAGATACCGACGATCGAATCTCGGGCAAGTAACATACCGATGACAAAGGGAACAACGTATATCGTTATGCGGTTTGACCGATAAAGATCTTCATAGAATATGTAGGAACCAATATGAGCATCTAGGTTCCGCTGTTGGTTATTGACCGGAGACATGTCTCGGTCATGTCTACATAGTTCTCTAACCCGTAGGGTCCGCATGCTTAACGTTCAGTGACGATCGGTATTACGAGTTTATGTGTTTTGATGTACCGAAGGTAGTTCAGAGTCCCTGATTTGATCACGGACATGACGAGGAGTCTCTAAATGCTCGAGACGTAAAGATCGATATATTGGAAGCCTGTGTTTGGACATCAGAATGGTTCCGGATGAAATCGGGAGTATACCGGATCACCGGGAGGTTACCGGAACCCCCCTGGAGGTATATGGGCCTTATTGGGCCTTAGTGGAAGAGAGGGGAAAGAAGCAAAGGAGGCCCCCCAAGCCCAATCTGAATTGGGAGGGGGGCCAGCCCCCTTTCCTTCCTTCTTCCCTCTCCTTCCTTCTCTCCTAGAACCAACAAAGGGAAGGGGGAATCCTACTCCCGGTGGGAGTAGGACTCCTTGGGGCGCGCCTAGAGAGGCCAGGCCCCTTCCCCTCCTCCACTCCTTTATATACGGGGAGGGGGGCACCCCATAGACACACAAGTTGATCATTGATCTTTTAGCCGTGTGCGGTGTCCCCCTCCATCATAATCCACCTCGGTAATATCGTAGCGGTGCTTAGGCGAAGCCCTATTCCAATAGCAACATCATCACCGTCATCATGCCGTCGTGCTGACAAAGCTCTCCCTCGAAGCTCTACTGGATCATGAGTTCGCGGGACGTCACCGAGCCGAACGTGTGCAGATCACGGAGGTGCTATATCTTTGGTACTAGATCGGTCAATCGTGAAGACGTACGACTACATCAACCGCGTTGTCATAACGCTTCCGCTTATGGTCTGCGAGGGTACGTAGACGATACTCTCCCCTCTCGTTGCTATGCATCACCATGATCTTGCGTGTGCGTAGGATTTTTTTTGAAATTACTGCGTTCCCCAACAGTGGCATCCGAGCCAGGTTTATGCATAGATGTTATATGCACGAGTAGAACACAAAGGAGTTGTGGGAGTGGGTATATACATATTGCTTGCCGTCACTAGTTGATTCTTGATTCAGCGGCATTGTTGGATGAAGCGGCCCAGACCGACATTACGCGTGCGCTTACGCGAGACTGGTTCTACCGACGTGCTTCGCACACAGGTGACTAGTGGGTGTCTGTTTCTCTAGCTTTAGTTGAATCGGATTCAATGAACAGGGTTCTTTCTGAAGATCAAAAAGCAATAACTACTTTAGTTGAATCGGATTCAATGAACAGGGTTCTTTCTGAAGATAAAAAGCAATCACTATACCGTTGTGGTTTTGATGCGTAGGTAAGAACGGTTCTTGCTGAGCCCGTAGCAGCCACGTAAAACTTGCAACAACAAAGTAGAGGACGTCTAACTTGTTTTTGCAGGGCATGTTGTGATGTGATATGGTCAAGACATGATGCTATAAATTTTATTGTATGAGATATCATGTTTTGTAACAGTTATTGGCAACTGGCAGGAGCCATATGGTTGTCGCTTTATTGTATGAAATGCAATCGCCATGTAATTGCTTTACTTTATCACTAAGCGGTAGCGATAGTCGTAGAAGCAATAGTTGGCGAGACGACAACGATGCTTCGATGGAGATCAAGGTGTCAAGCCGGTGACGATGGTGATCATGACGGTGCTTTGGAGATGGAGATCAAAGGCACAAGATGATGATGGCCATATCATATCACTTATATTGATTGCATGTGATGTTTATCCTTTATATCTTATTTTGCTTAGTTCGGCGGTAGCATTATAAGATGATCTCTCACTAAATTTCAAGGTATAAGTGTTCTCCCTGAGTATGCACCTGTACAGTTCGTCATGCCGAGACACCATGTGATGATCGGGTGTGATAAGCTCTACGTTCACATACAACGGGTGCAAGCCAGTTTTGCACACGCGGAATACTCGGGTTAAACTTGACGAGCCTAGCATATGCAGATATGGCCTCGGAACACTGGAGACCGAAAGGTCGAGCGTGAATCATATAGTAGATATGATCAACATAGTGATGTTCACCATTGAAAACTACTCCATCTCACGTGATGATCGGACATGGTTTAGTTGATATGGATCACATGATCACTTAGATGATTAGAGGAGATGTCTATCTAAGTGGGAGTTCTTAAGTAATTTGATTAATTGAACTTTAATTTATCATGAACTTAGTACCTGATAGTATTTTGCATGTCTATGTTGTTGTAGATAGATGGCTCGTGGTTGTTCCGTTGAATTTTAATGCGTTCCTAGAGAAGCTAAGTTGAAAGATGATGGTAGCAACTACACGGACTGGGTCTGTAACTTGAGGATTATCCTCATTGCTGGACAGAAGAATTACGTCCTAGAAGCACCGCTAGGTGACGAACCTGCTGCAGGAGCACCACCAGATGTTATGAACATCTTGCAGAGCAAAGCTGATGACTACTCGATAGTTCAGTGTGTCATGCTTTATGGCTTAGAACCTGGACTTCAACGACATTTTGAACGTCATGGAGCATATGAGATGTCAGGAGTTGAAGTTAATATTTCAAGCAAATGCCCGGATTGAGAGATATGAAGTCTCCAATAAGTTCTACAGCTGCAAAATGGAGGAGAATAGTTCTGTCAGTGAACATATACTCAGAATGTCTGGGTACCACAACCACTTGACTCAACTGGGAGTTAATCTTCCTGATGATAGTGTCATTGACAGAGTTCTTCAATCACTGCCACCAAGCTACAAGAGCTTCGTGATGAACTATAATATGCAAGGGATGGATAAGACGATTCCTGAGCTCTTCGCAATGCTAAAGGCTGCGGAGGTAGAAATCAAGAAGGAGCATCAAGTGTTGATGGTCAACAAGACCACCAGTTTCAAGAAAAAGGGTAAAGGGAAGAAGGGGAACTTCAAGAAGAACAGCAAGCCAGTTGCTGCTCAAGTGAAGAAACCCAAGTCTGGACCTAAGCCTGAGACTGAGTGCTTCTACTGCAAAGGAACTGGTCACTGGAAGCGGAACTGCCCCAAGTATTTGGCGGAGAAGAAGGATGGCAAAGTGAAAGGCTATGATTAAGCAAGATTGGCTAAGGAAGGTGACGATGACGGGAAATGGTTCCAAAGTCGATGTGATCGCCGTCGGCACGCTACTCTTCGGGATTAGTTTTAGACCTAATAATTGTTATTTGGTGCCAGCGTTGAGCATGAACATTATATTTGGATCTTGTTTGATGCGAGACGGTTATTCATTAAATCAGAGAATAATGGTTGTTCTATTTATATGAGTAGTATTTTTATGGTCATGCACCCTTGATGAGTGGTCTATTTTTACTAAATCTTGATAGTAGTGATACACATGTTCAAGTATTGAAGCCAAAAGATGCAGAGTTGATAATGATAGTGCAACTTATTTGTGGCACTTCGTTTAGGTCATATTGGTGTAAAGCGCATGAAGAAACTCCATTCTGATGGACTTCTGGAATCACTTGATTATGAATCACTTGGTACTTGCGAACCATGCCTCATGGGCAAGATGACTAAAACTCCGTTCTCGGAACAATGGAGCGAGCAACAGAGTTATTGGAAATCATACATACTGATGTATGTGGTCCAATGAACATTGAAGCTCGCGGCGGATATCGTTATTTTCTCACCTTCACAGATGATTTGAGCAGATATGGGTATATCTACTTAATGAAACATAAGTCTGAAACATTTGAAAAGTTCAAAGAATTTCAGAGTGAAGTGGAAAATTATCGTAACAAGAAATCAAGTTTCTACGATCTGATCGTGGAGGTGAATATTTGAGTTATGAGTTTGGACTTCATTTGAAACAATGCGGAATAGTTTCGCAACTCACGCCACCTGGAACACCACAGCGTAATGGTGTGTCCGAACGATACGTACTTTACTAGATATGGTGCGATCTATGATGTCTCTTACTGATTTACCGCTATCGTTTTGGGGTTATGCTTTAGAGACAGCTGCATTCATGTTAAATAGGGCACCATCTAAATCCATTGAGACGACCTTATGAACTATGGTTTGGCAAGAAACCAAAGTTGTCGTTTCTTAAAGTTTGGGCTGCGATGCTTATGTGAAAAAGCTTCAACCTGATAAGCTCGAACCCAAATCGGAGAAATGTGTCTTCATAGGATACCCAAAGGAGACTGTTGGGTACACCTTCTATCACAGATCCGAAGGCAAGATTCGTTGCTAAGAATGGATCCTTTCTAGAGAAGGAGTTTCTCTCGAAAGAAGTGAGTGGGAGGAAAGTAGAACTTGACGAGGTAATTGTACCTTCTCCCTTATTGGAAAGTAGTTCATCACTGAAATCAGTTCCAGTGATTCCTACACCAGTAAGTGAGGAAGCTAATGATGATGATCATGAAACTTCTGATCAAGTTACTACCGAACCTCGTAGGTCAACCAGAGTAAGATCACCAGAGTGGTACGGTAATCCTATTCTGGAAGTCATGTTACTTGACCATGACGAACCTACGAACTATGAGGAAGCGATGATGAGCCCAGATTCCGCAAAATGGCTTGAGGCCATGAAATCTGAGATGGGATCCATGTATGAGAACAAAGTGTGGACTTTGGTTGACTTGCCCGATGATCGGCAGGCCATAGAGAATAAATGGATCTTCAAGAAGAAGACTGACGCTGACGGTAATGTTACTGTCTACAAAGCTCGACTTGTTGCAAAAGGTTTTCGACAAGTTCAAGGAGTTGACTACGATGAGACCTTCTCACCCGTAGCGATGCTTAAGTCCGTCCGAATCATGTTAGCAATTGCCGCATTTTATGATTATGAAATTTGGCAAATGGATGTCAAAACTGCATTCCTTAATGGATATCTTAAAGAAGAGTTGTATATGATGCAACCAGAAGGTTTTGTATGATCCAAAAGGTGCTAACAAAGTGTGCAAGCTCCAGCGATCCATTTATGGACTGGTGCAAGCCTCTCGGAGTTGGAATATACGCTTTGATAGTGTGATCAAAGCATATGGTTTTATACAGACTTTTGGAGAAGCCTGTATTTACAAGAAAGTGAGTGGGAGCTCGTAGCATTTCTGATATTATATGTAGATGACATATTGTTGATGAAATGATACTGAATTTCTGAATAGCATAAAAGGATACTTGAATAAGAATTTTTCAATGAAAGACCTCGGTGAAGCTGCTTATATATTGGGCATCAAGATCTATAGAGATAGATCAAGACGCTTGATTGGACTTTCACAAAGCACATACCTTGATAAAGTTTTGAAGAAGTTCAAAATGGATCAGGCAAAGAAAGGGTTCTTGCCTGTATTACAAGGTGTGAAGTTGAGTCAGACTCAATGCCCGACCACTGCAGAAGATAGAGAGAAAATGAAAGGTGTTCCCTATGCTTCAGCCATAGGCTCTATCATGTATGCAATGCTATGTACCAGACCTGATGTGTGCCTTGCTATAAGTTTAGCAGGGAGGTACCAAAGTAATCCAGGAGTGGATCACTGGACAGCGGTCAAGAACATCCTGAAATACCTGAAAAGGACTAAGGATATGTTTCTCGTTATATGGAGGTGACAAAGAGCTCGTCGTAAATGGTTACGTCGATGCAAGCTTTGACACTGATCCGGATGACTCTAAGTCACAAACCGGATACGTATTTTTATTGAATGGTGGAGCTGTCAGTTGGTGCAGTTCAAGCAGAGCGTCGTGGCGGGATCTACATGTGAAGGAGTACATAGCTGCTTCGGAAGCAGCAAACGAAGGAGTCTGGATGAAGGAGTTCATATCCGATCTAGGTGTCATACCTAGTGCATCGGGTCCAATGAAAATCTTTTGTGACAATACTGGTGCAATTGCCTTGGCAAAGGAATCCAGATTTCACAAGAGAACCAAGCACATCAAGAGACGCTTCAATTCCATCCGCGATCAAGTCAAGAGGAGACATAGAGATTTGCAAGATACATACGATCTGAATGTTGCAGACCCGTTGACTAAGCCTCTCTCACGAGCAAAACATGATCAGCACCAAGACTCCATGGGTGTTAGAATCATTACTATGTAATCTAGATTATTGACTCTAGTGCAAGTGGGAGAAACCAAGCACATCAAGAGACGCTTCAATTCCATCCACGATCAAGTCAAGGAGGGAGACATAGAGATTTGCAAGATACATACGGATCTGAATGTTGCAGACCCGTTGACTAAGCCTCTCTCACGAGCAAAACATGATCAGCACCAAGACTCCATGGGTGTTAGAATCATTACAATGTAATCTAGATTATTGACTCTAGTGCAAGTGGGAGACTGAAGGAAATATGCCCTAGAGGCAATAATAAAGTTGTTATTTATATGTCCTTATATCATGATAAATGTTTATTATTTATGCTAGAATTGTATTAACCAGAAACTTAGTACATGTGTGAATACATAGACAAACAAAGTGTCACTAGTTTGCCTCTACTTGACTAGCTCGTTGAATCAATGATGGTTTATGTTTCCTAACCATAGACATGAGTTGTCATTTGATTAATGGGATCACATCATTAGAGAATGATGTGATTGACCTGACCCATCCATTAGCTTAGCACGATGATCAATTAGTTTGTTGCTATTGCTTTCTCCATAACTACACATGTTCCTATGGCTATGAGATCATGCAACTCCCGAATATCGGAGGAACACTTTGTGTGCTACCAAACGTCACAACGTAACTGGTGATTACAAAGGTGCTCTATAGGTGTCTCCGATGGTGTTTGTTGAGTTGGCATGGATCAAGATTAGGATTTGTCACTCCGATTGTCGGAGAGGTATCTCCGGGCCCTCTCGGTATTGTACATCACTATAAGCCTTACAAGCAATGTAGCTAATGAGTTAGTTACGGGATGTAGCATTACGGAACGAGTAAAGAGACTTGCCGGTAATGATATTGAACTAGGTGTTGAGATACCGACGATCGAATCTCGGGCAAGTAACATACCGATGACAAAGGGAACAACGTATATCGTTATGTGGTTTGACCGATAAATATCTTTGTAGAATATGTAGGAACCAATATGCGCTATTTCGGTAGCAACATCATCACCGCATCACGCTTTCATGCTGACAAAGCTCTCCCTCGAAGCTCTACTGGATCGTGAGTTCGCGAGATGTCACTGAGCCGAACGTGTGCATATCGCGGAGGTGCCGTATCTTCGGTACTAGATCGGTCGATCGTGAAGACGTACGACTACATCAACCGCATTGTCATAACGCTTCCTCTTACGGTCTACGAGAGTACGTAGACGATACTCTCCCCTCTCGTTGCTATGCATCACCATGATCTTGCGTGTGCGTAGGATTTTTTTTTGAAATTACTGTGTTCCCCAACACTTATACCCAAACCTGCCCCAAATGGGAGAAGATTTTTACCACGACATGTTGATGCTGCTCCATGATAGCTGTCAGGGGTTTGGTGCGACATATGCCAACAGATGGCTTATCATGGTGGGGGCGAGTAGAACGTCGCCGGTGCCTGGAAACGGGATGAGGCGAAGACATGCACGCCGGCGAATCTTACCGAGCTTCGGGGCTCTCCGGGGAGATAATACCCCTACTGCTGCTCTGCGGGGTCTCCGCATGATCACTATGGCCAAGTGTTTACAAGGTTGCTCCTTGAGCTGTTCGGGTGGTAGGAGAGGGCAAGGCCAGCTCTCTCCTTCTATCCGGTGTGGTTTAGAACTACTGGGATCCAACCCTTTGCATGGGTGCCCTGGGGGTTTATATAGGCCTACCCCCAGGGGTACAATGGTAATTTGACTGGGCGCGGGCCCAGCCGTCAGTGCCTCCGACCTCCGACTTCTCCGCCAACTGCTGGGGCCCGCCGACTGGTGGGTCCTGCCGACTGGTCTGGTACGGAGCCGACAGGCCGCGTCCGCCACGGGCGGGTCTTGCCGGCTGCTGATTACTGTAGCCGTGCTCCTGATGACGCAAGCTTGGTCATGGGGTCGTGGCAACAGCCCCGCCGCCTGGCGGGCGATCACTGTGGCCACTCCCCATCTCTTCTTGATTAATGGCGCGTGGGCCCCGGGGGAGGGCTCGGCCGACTCCCCCGGGCCGACTCCCGACGGGTCCGACTGGCGGTTCTCCCGCCGACTCCCGAGGTCTCGCTGACTGGTGGGCCCCGCTGCCTCCAGGCCGTACAGACAAGCCGTCGTGGGCGCCGGACCCGGTACAATGGTGCTGATGTCAGGGCCGGCCGGGCAACAGTGTCACGCCGCAGGGAGATCTTCCCAAGTACGGCGTGCTGTAGCCATGCCTGCCCTTGGTAAGGGGCGGGGAGTGGGCTTCATTGTAGCCACGCCCCTGCCCCGTCCCCTTCGATGAGGTCATGGTTTGTTGGAGTCGCCGGCCGACTCCCCAAAGCCGGATTCTCTGGAAGTCGCCCCTGGGACTCGGCCGTGAGCGGGCAGTCGGCCGCCCTGCCGTAGACTCCCCAGGAGGCGGGTCTTCGCCCTGTGGTTTTGAGGGGCGCAGCCTGCCCCGATGTCTTGAAAGGTTATGGGGCTCGGGTTGGCCTACCCGTGGCCCATTACTCCGACAGTAGTCCCCGAAGCTGGTGAGGCGCCGCGGACGATCGGCCGAGAAGCCTCAGCAGTTTCTCTTTCCGGGTGCTCAACACATGGTCTTGATTGACTTCTGCAAGGCTGACTAGAAGGAGTCGGACTCGCCCAACTCGGACTCACTCAGTTCCGACTTGCTCAGTAGTTCGATCGTCGCGGCGGGATTTCAAGTGGCATGTCAGCTAAGCTCCCAGGCCGCCGCCCGTTCTTGGCCTGTCACGCGAGGGCACGTGGTCGGGCCGTCCTGCCAGCCCACGCGCGCGACGGGACATGCCCGTAGGTAGGGCCCGCCACTACCGCACCTCGGCGCCCGAGCGGATCCGCTGCGGCCCCGGCGGACGGTTGGGATTCCCGTGAAGTTACTGAATGCAGTAACTTTACGTGGATCGTGGGGGTCGTGGGGTTGCGGACGCAGTAAATCCCCACGTCCGCCCCCTCGGCTTCGCAGCCCACGGGGTTATAAGTAGGGGGAAGAGGGGGGCACGAACGCCCCTCCTTCCCACTACCCCTTGCTTTCTTCCTCCTCGCAGCTCCTGCTCTCCTGCTTCCTCTCCTCTTCTTCGCTCGGCCGCACGCCCAGGCTCCGGCGAACGCTGCGGTGATAGCTTCGCGATGAGTCCTTCCTCCGCTGCCGCGCCTCCCCCAGTGCGCTCCGGCACCTGGGACGGCTCTGAAGTCCACGAAGACCATATCGAGTTCCTCCGCTGGACCCGTCGGCTTCCCGGCGAAGATCGTGTGCAGGTGCGCCTTGCGCCGGCGGGGGAGATTTCCCCCGCCCCGCAGGAGGGCGAGCGGGTCATCTTCCGCTCACACTGCCTGCATGGGCTGGGGCTGCCGGCGAGCAGCTTTTTCCGGTCGTTCATGGAGTTCTACGGCCTCCAGCCGCACCACCTCACCCCCAACACAGTGGTGCTGCTGTCCACCTTCGTGGCTCTATGCGAAGGCTTCCTCGGAGTCCTCCCCACCCTCGAGCTCTGGGGGAGTTCTTCTTCTCCAAGCTCGGCACCCAGGCCGCGGGCGTGCCGGCTCAGTGCGGCGCCTTCATCGCCGTGCGAAGGACAGGAGCCGACAACCACTTCCCCTCCATCTCGCTGTTGAAGTCGGTGAAGATGTGGCAGAGGTCCTACTTCTACGTCAGGAATGTCGCCACGAGGGGCGACTGGGTCAATCTGCCGGCTTTCGAAGCTGGCCCGCCGGCTGGCAGACTGCCCAACTGGTCGTACCGGGCCAGGTCGCTGACGCCTGCGGGAGCCGGCGCCATCACGCGACTCCGAGTGTTGACGCAATCGGAGGGTCTGACTGGTCCGGACCTGCTGGCCGCCTTCGTCTCGCGCCGAGTTCTCCCACTCCAAGGTCGCCCTCACATGATATGCCAGATGAGCGGGGGCCGCGACCCGAGTTGGATGTGTACCAAGGACATGCCTCACGGAGAGGTGGCCCTTATGGTGAACTACCTATCGGACAGCAGGCTCCCGGGGGACTGGCGATTCGGCAAGGAGCCATACTCCCGCGCCAACCCCCCGCCCGTGGTGAGTCGCCTTTCTTTTCTTTTTTTTGGATTGTTTTCTTCTTGCCGAGTTTTGTTCTGATCAGTCGGCCTTGGTTAGAATCCCCTTCTTCACCCACCAGCCGGCACCCCAGGGCCGGCTCGTGAGTTCGTCGCCGACCGGGCGGAGAGTGATGTCGACGACCCCGATCTGGGGGCGGCGGCTCTGGAAGACGACGCCGAGGGAGGAGGAGGGACGACAGGCGACTTCAGGCCCTCGGCTACCTTCGCAGACTGTCCTGAAGACGACGTCGAGGGAGGAGTCGCCCCTCGCCATCGGCCAGGAGCCAGCCAGCCGGGCGCGGGCTCTTTTGCTGCGTCGGGCGCTCCAGGCGGCGGGAAGAA
Organism: Triticum urartu; assembly: GCF_003073215.2. NCBI lineage: Eukaryota > Viridiplantae > Streptophyta > Magnoliopsida > Poales > Poaceae > Triticum > Triticum urartu. The sequence continues at coordinate 482,414,755 of NC_053023.1, forward strand.
GCGCCGGGCTGCGCCGACTTTGTTCGGCAGCCGGCCGAAGAAGCCCAAGGGCTCGGCTGCGGCGACCCGGCGGGACGAGGCGGCCGCGAAGGCCATCCGCTTCCGTAAGGAAGTGAAGAAGCCGTCGTTGGTCTCTGCGTAAGTATTCTGTCTTCAAAGTTTATTCTTTCTTCGCGTTTTGTCTGAGTCTCTGCTCGCCCCTCTTTCTTCAGGGCTCCCCTCTCTCTTGAGTGGGTCGCCGCCGCCTCCGTCATGGGGTCAGTGGAGACGCCCGCCACCACTCGGCGGATAGACCCCGCTGCCGACCTCCGGGAGGCGACGGAGCGGAATGCGCAGAAGCGCAACGAAGAAGAAGCCCTCCGTCTGGAGAAGGCGGAGGCTGACAGGGCGGAGGCCTCCGCTAAGAAAAAACTAGCGGAGGCCGAAGCCGCCGCCGCGGCGAAGCAGCAGGCTGAGGAAGCCGCACGCCGCTAGTCGGCCTTGCTTGTTACCCCGCTGAACTCTGCGCCGCCGCCCCCGGAGTTCACGGGGCAGACTGGAGAAGCCGGCGGGGAGAACCTCGTCGAGGAGACGGAAGGCGGCGAGCCCTCTACTCCGGGCGCGAACGTTCCGCCGCTGCCTCCGCCGCCGTCTGAAGGCGTGCAAGGCGAGCAGCCAGCGGACCCTCCGGTGCCGCCGACCGAAGACGAGGCCGTGGTGAGGCTACTCCTCCAGGTCGGCTCGCCAGTGCCCCGTCGTCTGGAGAAGGCGACTTCGGTACCCCGCCCCCTGGAAGCCGGCACTGCCAGCTCAGCGGCTCCAGACGCTGAAGCGACGAGTGCCGCACCTGTTGGGTGGGTGCGAGGAGGCGGCACAGGGCCACTGAACCGGGCACTCCAGGACGTCCAGGCGAAGCTCCGCGCTGAGGGCGACGCCCTCCAGAGTTGCACCAAGGCGTTCCTAGCGTCGCGGGCAGCCGTCCGGGTATGTTTTTTTCTTTGAGCCTTGTCTTTCTTGTTCCTCTCTGTGGGGGCGCGCCAGCGCACCCACTGGGTGTAGTCCCCGAGTTTTGGGCCGGCTGCTGAGCAGGCGGCCCGGAACTCCAATTGATGAACTTCTAGGTACTAACTTTGTCTGAAATGCTTGTTGCAGGATTACCACAACCTCCGCGTCACTGCCTTCAACCGTAATGTTGAAGAGCTGGGCAAGCGGACCGCCGACTTGGCGGAGAGCCAGAGTAAGTCCTTCCCTCTTTTTTCTTCTCTACGGGGGCGCGCTAGCGCACCCACGGGCTGTAGTCCCTGAGATTCGGGCCGACTGCTGAGCAGTCGGGCCGGATCTCCCCGGCGACCTACTTTATTGACGACTGTTGTCTTTCTTCCTTTCCTTCAAGAGCCAACACTACTCTTCAACAGCAGCTGAGTGAAGCCAACTCCGCCCTGCTCGCCAAAGGGGAGGAGTGCAGCAGGCTCGCCATAGAGCGCGATCTGCTGGCCACTCAGTTGGCAGAGCGGAAGGAGCTACTTGCGAAGTCGCAGAGGGAGGCGGAGGAGACGGAAACCGCCCTCTTGGCCGAGTTCGCGAGTGAGCGCTCCTCCTGGTCTGACAAGGAGGCGCTACTGTCCTCCGGCTTCCACGAGATTGAAGACATCATTGATGGTGAGTCTCTTTATTTTCTTTCTTCTAGCTGCCAACTTAGACCGTGCCGACTCCTTGTTTTTGACTTGCTTTTTCATTTCTTCGTGTCTTTTGCAGACTTCTTCCCTGGGTAGTCGCAGGCGGCTATCCAAGCCATCGAGGCCGATCGTGAAAGTCGGAGGGTGGAGGGCGCGGAGATCACCGCCGATGCCCCCGGAACTCTTGATGAGCACATCTTGAGCATCGAGGCTCTCCTCCGGCCGGCTCACCGGATGTTGCGTCGGCTTCAGCGCGTCGGTGCCCAGGCGATTTCCGCCCTTTGGCCGGATATGCAAGCTCCGCGCACCCCCAGCCTGACGGCCAACTGGTTGGAGGTCGCGGCTGGTCGCCTCAAGGCCTGGAAGGGCTCTTCGGCCTGGTCTGGAGCACGCCGGGCCTTGGAGTTCGTCAAGGCGTGGTACCCGGGGCTGGATCTAGACCGGTTGGCCACGCTTTGGTCGGAGGCCCAGCCGGAGCTGGCGGCTGCGGAAGACGCCCTCGTCAAGCGTGCTGCAGCGATCGCCGAGTACACCGACACGAGCATCTTCGTCCCCGAGCGGTTTGAAGACGGCGAGGAGGTACCGCCGGAGTGGTTTGGGATGAAACCCAGACTACGGCGAAGACTCGGCGGAGGTGATTGGCTCCAGCGTCGAGGAGGAGGACGAGGCAGAGGATGAGGGCGAGGCGGAGGCACCAGAAGACGGAGCAGACGGCCAGCCTCAGCCCGACCGCGCCTCCAGCAATGAGCCGCGTGCGACCGACCCGACTGCTGCCGGAGGCGATCAAGCCGAGACTAGCCGGCCGACCGCCCCGACGCCTGACGCTGGCGCCTCCTCCGACCCCCCGAATCCGTCTGCCGCCTCCTAAGCTGCCGCTGTGTCTTTTGTTTTATCTGCTTCAGTAGTCTTTTGAAGAACTTGTTAATTCGCACAATTCCACCTGCGGGGTGTATTTTGAACCTCTACTCGACAATTCGGCCAAGGGCCTATGTTATATATATATCTATCTTTTCTTGCTCATTGTTCTTTTGGCTGTTTTCCTTTGCCGCTTTCTCTTAGTTGCCTGTCTTGCCAATTGGACAGCTGCTCTGCGGACTATTGCTGGATCAAGTGCTAGGCTACTTTGGGAAAACAAGTACTTAGCCAATTTCAAGATTGTTTGAGCAAGTTGGATAGAAAGCGACAATCCGACTATTCGAGAGTCGGTTTGCGAGAAAGGCTGGAAGCCGTCTTGAGCTATGTTTTACGCTTTGAGTCCTTAGCCATTTTTCGTGCGAGCACCCATTCTACCTTACCTCTGCCCACCGTACAGTCGCTCTGCGAGCTGCGGCTTCTGACAGAAGACGGCTTAGGTGTTACACACTACTTGTCCGGCTGCAGGAAGCATTTCATAGTGCAAGGCGGCAAGTCCCCGGGCCGACTTGTCGAGTCCGGTGCCAAGCGTCATGACAAAGAGTAACATACTTGTAGGCATAATTTTTATCATACAGACGAAAGAGGGCAGTCCCCGAGCTCGTCTCGGGGGGCCCGAAGTCTTGGTACTTTAATACAAAAGGTAGCGTGGTACATACTGCATCAACTGTAAAATCTTCGGAGAAGATTTGCATTCCATGGCCGCTCTGTCTCCTTGTCGGAGTCATCCCTCTTGCGTGCTCGGGGCTTCTAAGCGTCGATCAGGTAGTAGGAATCGTTGCCTAGTACTTTGCTGATGATGAAAGGGCCTTCCCAAGGCGGCGACAGCTTGTGCTGGCCGGCTGTTCGCTGGATCAGCCGGAGCACAAGGTCGCCTTCTTGGAAAGATCTTGGCCTGACCTTCCTGTTGTGGTATCGGCGCAGGCTCTGCTGGTAGATGTTGGACCGGCTGAGTGCCAACAGCCGGCCCTCTTCCAGCAAATCGACGACGTCTTGTCATGCTTCTTCTGCTTCCTCCTCGGTGTACATAGTGACTCGTGGGGAGTCAAACTCTATGTCCGTTGGGATGACGGCTTCGGCACCATAGACGAGGAAGAAGGGCGTGAAGCCGGTTGACTTGTTTGGAGTCGTGTGCAGACTCCAAAGGACGGCTGGCAGCTCATCGAGCCAGCAGCCAGCCGAGCGCTCCAGAGGCTCGATCAACCGAGGCTTGATGCCAGACAGGATGAGGCCGTTTGCTCGCTCCACTTGGCCGTTAGACTGCGGGTGGGCGACGGACGCTAGGTCCAGTCGGATGCCCTGTGTTGTGCAGAAACGGGCCAAGGCGCCTTTGGCAAAATTTGTGCCATTGTCGGTGATGATGCTGTGTGGTATGCCATACCGAATTGTGATATCGGTGATGAAGGTCACGGCAGTCAGACCGTTCAGTTTCTTAATTGGCTTCACTTCCACCCACTTGGTGAACTTGTCCACTGCGACAAGTAGGTGAGTTAGGCCACCTCGTGCTGTCTTGAATGGTCCCACCATGTCTAGACCCCAAACTACGAAAGGCCAAGCGATGGGGATGGTCTTGAGCGCGGAAGCCGGCTGGTGCGGCTTGGAGCTGAACTTCTGGCACCCTTTGCATTTTTGGACCAACTCCTTGGCCTCTTCCAAGGTAGTCGGCCAAAAGAAACCGTGCCGAAAAGCTTTGGCGACGAGTGCTCTTAAAGCCGCATGGTGGCCGCATTCGCCTTGATGGATGTCTTTGAGGATCGCCTGGCCTTGCTCTGGCTCTACGTAGCGCTGGTAGACACCAGTGACGCTGCGCATGACCAGCTCTCTGTTGATTATGGTATAGGCTGCCGCCCGGCGTTGTACTTGCCGAGCTAAGGTCTCATCAGTTGGTAGCTCTTTATTCACCAGGAATTTGAGGATGGGCTGGGCCCATGAGGGTGCTGCTATTTCTTCGACTACCAGAACTGCAACTTGGACGAGGGCGGCTGGGCTGGGAGGCGGCGGGCTGGAGTCAACAGCCGCTTGCTGGGCTGATGAAGTCCCCAGGCCAACTGGCGCGGGCCTTGGGCCGAGTTCTGGAATCTTCGAGTCCGTCACCACAGTCCCCGGGCCGGGCTCGACTGTGGCAGCTTTGGAGTCGCCCGCCAAAGTCCCTGTTCCGACTTCTGGAGCTCTGGAGTCGGATCCGCCGTCTTCGGGAGGAGCCGGCACAAAAATGGAGTCTGATTCTGGTGAAGGCTTGACAGACGGCTTGAGGAGGCGTTGAAGGGCGACGCCAGATGGTATTGCTTGGCGGGTAGAGCCGATTCGTGCCAAGGCGTCTGCTTGGTCGTTGTCGTTTCTTGGCACATGGAGGAACTCGCACCCTTCGAAATACCCGCTGAGTTGCTGCACGAGGAAACGGTAGCTCGCCATGTTTGCGTCTTTTGCATCCCAGTCGCCAGATGACTACTGGACCACTAAGTCCGAGTCGCCATAACACAAGATCCGGCGGATGCCAAGCTCTTTGGCAAGCCGGAGCCCGTGAATGAGCTCCTCGTACTCGGCCACGTTGTTGGAGGCGGCAAAATGGATTTGCAGTGCATATTTGAGCTTGTCGCCTTTGGGAGAGGTGGGGACGACGCCGGCTCCCAAGCCGGTGCGCATCTTGGAGCCGTCGAAGTGCATCCGCCAATGGGTGGAGTCAGGCGTTGGAGGCAGGTACTGGGTCTCGGCATAGGTGACGAGGAAGTCGGCCAGTGCTTGTGATTTGATAGCGGTGCGGGGCTGGTAGTAGATGGTGTAAGGAGCCATCTCTATGGCCCACTTGGCCACTCGACCAGAGGCATCTCGGCTACCGATGATGTCGGCAAGTGGAGCCGTGCAGACCACTGTGATTGGATGCTCTTGAAAGTAAGGCTTCAATTTCTTGGAAGCAAAGTGCACGCCATAGCACATCTTCTGGTAGTGGGGGTAGTTCTGCTTGGAGGTCGACAGTACCTCGCTCAGGTAATATACTGGTCTCTGGACAGGTAGTGCCTTGCCTTCCTCCTTAAGCTCTACTACAATGACTGTGCTGACTACTCGGCTGGTGGCGGCGATGTACAGGAGCATAGGTTCCTTGGGATTCAGAGCCGCCAGGACGGGTGGAGTAGTCAGCATTTTCTTCAACTGATGGAAGGCTTCGTCCGCCTTATGGTTCCACTCAAAAAAAGTGGTCTTCTTCATGAGTTGGTATAAGGGGAGAGCTTTCTCGCCCAGCCGACTGATGAATCGGCTGATGGACGCCAAGTAGCCGGTGAACTTTTGCACATCCAGCAGTCGGCTGGGTACCTCCATTCTCTCGATGGCCTTGATTTTTACTGGGTTGCATTCTATGCCGCGTTCAGAGACCAGGAAACCTAACAGCTGGCCGGCTGGTACTCCGAAGACACACTTCTCGGGGTTGAGCTTGATCTGGAACCGGCGCAGGTTCTCAAAGGTCTCCTTGAGGTCTTCCAGTAGTGTTCCTTGCTTTTCCGTCTTCACCACCACGTCGTCCACGTAAACGTGGGCGTTCCTGCCGAGCTGCTTGAGGAGGCACTTCTGCATGCAACGCTGAAAGGTGGCGCCGGCATTCCTCAAGCCGAACGTCATGGTGAGGTAGCAGAATGCTCCAAACGGCGTGATGAAGGCGGTCTTCAATCTGTCAGCCGGATTTAGCTTGATCTGGTGATATCCTGAGTATGCATCCAAGAAGCTCAACAACTCGCATCCGGCTGTGGAGTCTATCACCTGGTCAATTCTTGGTAGAGCAAATGGGTCCTTGGGGCAGGCCTTGTTGAGGCTCGTGTAGTCAATACACATTCTCCAATTCTTGTTCTTCTTTAGCACCAGGACCAGATTTGCCGGCCACTCCGGGAAGAAAACTTCCATAATGAAGCCGGCCGCTAGGAGTCGGGCTATCTCTTCTCCGACAACTCTTCTCTTCTCTTCTGATAAGCGGCGTAGGGGCTGCCTGACCGGTTTTGCATCAGATCGGACGTGTAACTTGTGCTCGGCGAAATCCGTCGGTACACCTGGCATGTCCTTGGGAGACCATGCGAAGATGTCCCGATTCTCACAGAGGAAATTGACGAGCTCGCCTTCCTATTTGCTGTCGAGGTTTGCACCTACGACGGCGTACCTCTCTGTGCGCTCCGGAACCAAGGGTATCTTCTTTATCTCTTTGGCCGGCTTGAACGAACCTTCGGCTTCCGACTCCTTCGGGTCGGGCGATATCTCCGGCTGCTTGCCGGCCATCGCTACAACTCGCTCAAGGAGTCGCTTCTCGGCTGCAATCACCAGGGACTCGGCCAGCCGACTGCTCTCGGCCGCGCAAGCGGACGACTTCCGGTAGTCACCGGCCACAGTCAGAATTCCTCTGGAACTGGGCATCTTCATCTTTAGGTAGGCGTAGTGGGGGACCGCCATGAACTTGGCCAAGGCGGGCCGGCCAAGTAGCGCATGGTATGGGCTCTCAGGGTCCACTACCTCGAACCAAACAGACTTTCTTCTGAAGTGATCTTTGTCCCCAAAGAGGACGTCAGTCAGGATCTTGCCGATTGGTGAGCAGGAGACCCCAGGAACAATGCCGTGGAACACAGTCCGGCTGTTCTGAAGCTGTCTCTGCTTGATTCCTAACTTCTCCATGGTGTCCTTGTACAGGATATTGATGCTGCTGCCCCCATCTATCAGAACTCGCGAGAAACGCGCGGCCCGTTTGTCCGTGACAAAGGCGGCGTCCAGGACCAAGGCGTAGGAGCCCGGACTCGGCATCACTTCTGGGTGGTCAACCCTGCTCCAGCTGATCGGCCTCTCAGACCAGTGCATGAACTCTGGCGTCTCTGAGGCTACTACGTTCACCTCTTGTCGCTGCAGCCAGCTGCTGCGTCGATCGTCAGCCATACTGGTGAACACCATGTAGGCTCCGTGCTCTTCAGGGTATTCGTCTTGTACTGCACCGACTGGCCTGACTGCCGGCTGCTGGGGCGGAGGCGGAGGCGGCTGCCCAGCAAGTGGAGGTGGCAGGAGGCCGTCTCCCTTGGCGATCCTGGTGAGCCAGTGGCACTTCCGGGTGGTGTGATTCGACGGCTTCGCGCCGCTGTGAAACTTGCAAGGTCCATCCAAGGTCTGCTCGTAGGAGAAGGCCGGCAACCAGTTCGGCTTGCTGCCTTTCTGTCGCTTGGGAGGAGGCTGCTCTTCTGGCTGCTGGGCTTCAACGGTCGCGACCTGCCGGCTGCTGGAAGCCGGGTGCGGGGCCTTGCGCTTGTTGTCGCCCTGCTGTTGTCGCCGGCCGACGTCTGCCGCCGGAGTTCTTGGAGCCGGAGGAGCTACTTTGCCAGTCGTGCTGATTTGAATTTCCGTCTTCATGGAGGAGTCGGCCGTAGCGTACTTGTCCGCTATGATCAGCAGCTCGTTGAGGGTTTTTGGCTCGTCGTAGAGGAGCTTGTGCTTGAGGAGGGTGCCTTCTCGGCACCCGGCTGTGAAGTACTCGATGGCCTGCACCTCGTGCACGCCCTCGCAGGAGTTCCGGAGCTCAGCCCAACGCGTGAGGTAGTCGCGAGTCGACTCGTCAGGACCTTGCACGCACAAGGAGAGCTGACGAGGCTTGGGAGGACGCTTGTACGTGCTGGTGAAGTTGCGGACGAATGCTTCAGTGAAGTCGACCCAGCTATTGATGCTGCGGGGCTTTAGGCTGTTCAGCCATGTCCGGGCTGTGCCCTGGAGCATGAGCGGAACGTACTTTACGGCGACACGCTTGTTGCCGTTTGCTATGCTGACAGCCATGGAGTAGTTGAATAGCCAGTCTTCCGGCTTTACGGAGCCGGTATACTTGGGCGTGTCTCTTGGGAGCGTGAACCCTCTGGGAAAGGGCTCGTCCCGAATGCGGGGCCCGAAACAAGGCGGACCCAGCTTGTCTTCTTCTTCTAGCGCCAGGGACCGATGAAGTCGGTCGATCCGGTGGCGGGCGTCATTCTCTCCAACTCCCTCTCGGCGGCCAAGGCGGTCACCGAGAGTCGGATGGTCAACAGGCGGCGGGGAGACTCGCCTCTCCTTGCGGGGAGGGGGAGGCGGACAGTCGTCCAGTCGTTCCACTGCTCTCGGGCGGCCATCTCGGTCGCGCTCTATGGTAATCCGAGTCCGACTGTGGCTGACAGCCGGCTCCTTGTCCTTTCTTCCTCGGGCACCGCCAGTCGGCGTCCGAGACGTCGCGCCTTGATCTCGGTGTGGGTCGTTGTTTGGCCGCTGCGGCGCCTCCGTGCGGTAGCCGGCCTCGTTCTGCGCGGCGGCCGCGTCGAGAAGCTGTTGGACTCGCTCCATCATGAGGCGGCGCTCTTCGCCCTCGAGATTTTCCAGCTCATCCGCCGCTGCCTGGGCGGCTCGGATGTTCTCCGCTGGCATGGCATACACGGGGCGGCTAGCCCCAAACAGGCTGGCGATGGCTACGCCGCGCTGCTGAACCGCGCCAAGGCGGCTGGGCCCTGCCGGGGCCGGCGAGCCGCCAACAGCGCGATCCATCTCCGCTGGTAAGCTTCTGACAAGCGTCTCATGCTGGCCAGCTTCTTCGCGTCTTCAACAAGCTGAAGGCGGCGCGCTTCTAACGTCTCTGCGTCAGCATCTTCCGGAATGGGCGCAGCTAGGTCTTGCAGCGCCGCGCCGAGTGAGTCGGGCGCCCCTCCGCCAGGGAACTCGTCATGACTGATGACCAGCACCTCAGTGACGGTGCTTCCGTCACTCTCCGCGTGGGGGAGAGGTTCGTCATAGACCACCACGTTGGTGGGGAACGCGTCGACCGACGCGGTGTCGGAGTCGACCAGCATCGGGTCGGTGGAGCCTACGGACTCCAAGTCTACGGCAGGCTCGCCGGAAACGTGGAGTTGATTGAGGAGGCCCGTGAGGAGGTTTTCGGGGCCGCCTGCGCCTGCGTCGGACTCAGGTTCGTTGGAGAGGCAGACCTCGCCGACAAGTTCGGCCAAGGAGCTGGCTGCGCAGGCGATCTCAACGCCGCGCAGCGCGTCGACCAAACTTCGTCTGGCGTGCCTGGCTAGCTGCGCTCGCCAGGGAGGAAAAGGGTTCCCTTCCAGAACAGATCTCCGGATGGCGGTGCACCAGGCCCCAAGGTGGGCGCCAAATGTCGGGGGTTTGGTGCGACATATGCCAACGGATGGCTTATCATGGTGGGGGCGAGTAGAACGTCGCCGGTGCCTGGAAATGGGATGAGGCGAAGACATGCACGCCGGCGAATCTTACCCAGCTTCGGGGCTCTCCGGGGAGATAATACCCCTACTGCTGCTCTGCGGGGTCTCCGCATGATCACTATGGCCAAGTGTTTACAAGGTTGCTCCTTGAGCTGTTCGGGTGGTAGGAGAGGGCAAGGCCAGCTCTCTCCTTCTATCTGGTGTGGTTTAGAACTACTGGGATCCAACCCTTTGCATGGGTGCCCTGGGGGTTTATATAGGCCTACCCCCCAGGGGTACAATGGTAATTTGAATGGGCGCGAGCCCAGCCGTCAGTGCCTCCGACCTCCGACTTCTCCGCCAACTGCTGGGGCCCGCCGACTGGTCTGGTACGGAGCCGACAGTCCGCGTCCGCCATGGGCGGGTCTTGTCGGCTGCTGATTACTGTAGCCGTGCTCCTGATGACGCAAGCTTGGTCATGGGGTCATGGCAACAGCCCCGCCGCCTGGCAGGCGATCACTGTGGCCACCCCCCATCTCTTCTTGATTAATGGCGCGTGGGCCCCGGGGGAGGGTTCGGCCGACTCCCCCGGGCCGACTCCCGACGGGTCCGACTGGCGGTTCTCCCGCCGACTCCCGAGGTCTCGCTGACTGGTGGGCCCCGCTGCCTCTAGGCCGTACAGACAAGCCGTCGTGGGCGCAGGACCCGGTACAGTGGTGCTGATGTCAGGGCCGGCCGGGCAACAGTGTCACGCCGCAGGGAGATCTTCCCAAGTACGGCGTGCTGTAGCCATGCCTGCCCTTGGTAAGGGGCGGGGAGTAGGCTCCATTGTAGCCACGCCCCTGCCCCGTCCCCTTCGATGAGGTCATGGTTTGTTGGAGTCGCCGGCCTACTCCCCAAAGCCGGATTCTCTGGAAGTCGCCCCTGGGACTCGGCCGTGAGCGGGCAGTCGGCCGCCCTACCGTAGACTCCCCAGGAGGCGGCTCTTCGCCCTGTGGTTTTGAGGGGCGCAGCCTGCCCCGATGTCTTGAAAGGTTATGGGGCTCGGGTTGGCCTACCCGTGGCCCATTACTCCGACAATAGCATGCCAAGTTTCATGAATTTCAGTCGAGTTTTGGATTTACTAGAATTTAAAAACCAGGTATCTCAATGTTTGTGTCTGAGTGGCGGTGGCAGGGTGTTTGAAATTCATTCCCATTTCTTGCATGGGACCTAAGCATGCAACCAAGAACACATATTTGATTTTTCCACTAGTTTATATGCACTAGAGAATGTGCATGTAGTTCAAATTTGAATTATGCGCATAAAATGCCTGGAAAACCTAGTTAATGTATAAAAATGTCCAAACGAACCCTAAAAAATTCAAAAGTAAACACAACACTCCTGTTGTTCTATGTTGACACTAGAAATTTTTTGAAAGCAATAAGAGGCAACGAATATCGTTTCGTCCCCAAAGGTGACACGTTCCCTACCGAAACCATCATGCTTGTTGTGAGAAACTAAGGTTTGTGAGAAGCTTACACCCAAACCTGCCCCAAATGGGACAAGATTTATACCATGGCATGTTGATGCCGCTCCATGATAGCATGCCAAGTTTCATGATTTTCAGATGAGTTTTGGATTTACTAGAATTAAAAAACCATGTATCTCAATGTTTGCAGCCGAGTAATGGTGGCAGGGTGTTTGAAATTCATTCCCATTTCTTGCATGGGACCTAAGCATGCAACCAAGGACACAAATTAATTTTTCAACTAGTTTATATGCACTGGAGAATGTGCATGTAGTTCAAATTTCAATTATGCCCATAAAATGCTTGGGAAACCCATTTAATGTATAAAAATGTCCGAACGAACCCCGAAAAATTCCAAAATTAAACACAACACTCCTGCTGTTCTATGTTGACACTCGAATTTTTTTGAAAGCAATAAGACGCAATGGATATCGTTTCGTCCCCAAAGGTGGCACGTTCCCTACCGAAACCATTACGCTTGTTGTGAGAAGCTCTGGTTTAGGAGAAGCTTATACCCAAACCTGCCCCAAATGGGACAAAATTTTTACCGCGGCATGTTGATGCCGCTCCATGATAGCATGCCAAGTTTCATGAATTTCATACAAGTTTTGGATTTACTAGAATTTAAAAACCGGGTATCGCAATGTTTGCGGCCGAGTGATGGTGGCAGGGTGTTTGAAATTCATTCCCATTTCTTGCATGGGACCTAAGCATGCAACCAAGGACACATATTTGATTTTTCAACCAGTTTATATGCACTAGAGAATGTGCATGTAGTTCAAATTTGAATTATGCACATAAAATGCCTAGGAAACCCGGTTAATGTATAAAAATGTCCAAACGAACCCTAAAAAATTCCAAAATTAAACACAACACTCCTGTGGTTCTATGTTGACACTCGAATTTTTTTAAAGCTATAAGAGGCAACGAATATCGTTTCGTCCCCAAAGGTGGCACATTCCCTACCAAAACCATCATGCTTGTTGTGAGAAGCTCTGGTTTATTAGAAGCTTATACCCAAACCTCCCCCAAATGAGACAAAATTTTTACCACGACATGTTGATGCCGCTCCAAGATAGCATGCCAAGTTTCATGAATTTCAAACGAGGATTTACTAGAATTTAAAAACCAGGTATCTCAATGTTTGCGGCCGAGTGACGGTGGAGGGTGTGTGACATTCATTCCCATTTTTTGCATGGGGCCTAAGCATGCAACTATGGACACATATTTGATTTTTCAACACGTTTATATGCACTGGGGCATGTGCATGTAGTTCAAATTAGAATTATGCACCTGAAATGCCTACAAAACAAAGTTAATGTATAAAAACGTCCAAACGGGCCCTGAATAATTCCATTTTTTACGACACACCTATAGTTGCATGTTCACTTCAGATAAAGGTTCTAGCAGTTCAAACACCATCCTTTGTAGGTGTGACCCCATTACGTAATTCAAATCAAGATGATAAATCAAGTAGATCGCACACAGTTTATTATCACCAACCGTGTGAGATGAAGCACAAAATATCTCGGAGCACCGTTGGTGTATAGTACGCCTATGGCTTACGCGAGAAGGTGCGTCGGCTATAGTCCATAGCCGGCGTGTCAAGCACACTAGCTCACTCCCCAAATATCATTTCACTGTTCATTTGTCGCCGGTGAAATATGGGGATGTGGTCCCATGTCGTGAGGGCATCTTCGGCGGACCACTCCGGCGAGAGCGCGGCCGTAGCTGCCAGGCGCGTGCTAACAAGCTTCGTGAGGGCGACCGCAGTCTGCGTCTGGGCGGCCAAGGCAGCCCAAACGGCCGTTGTTGCTTCTCAAGCGGCGACAGCAACATCTGCCTCGGGGATAGCGACCGGCGAGAGTGGCACAACAGCTGTCCGTTCCACAGCGGCGGCCTTAGCCCTGATGGAGGCCGCCCACTACCATGTCAAGGCCGTCCACGCCCAGCTCGTGGCGGTCACCGCACAAATCGAGCGAAGCTTCTCCGACAACGGTCGACAACCCACAGCTAAAGAGTTGGCAATCGCCAAGAGAGTTCGAGCAACCGCCCATTCCTGCGCGGCATACCTTGCCATGACGGAGCCCACCAGAGCCCAGATCGCGACTGCCCACGCCCAGCTCGTGGCGGCCTATTCCAAAGATATGGCGGACATGGATGGAGAGATGCTTGCCGAGTATGGTGCAATTGATGCCATGGAGCCCCTTCCCTAGGAGACAGTCGGGCGCGAGCTGGACATGGAGGCGGTGGCGGAGATCGACGAGCACCAGTCGTAGTAGTACTCTTTGTTTTGTTTAATTAAGAGCGTCGGTCTTTAATTTGTTAGAGTAATGTTTAGGTCAGCTAGCTTTGTTTAATTGCTGAACTTGCTCGATTAAGAAGTTAGTCTCCTTTGTGTACCTAAATTATGCAATGACGTGGATGACCACTGTAACCAGGGAAATTCGAACCAAAATTTTTTATGTTCAAACTCAACACACATGGGTTAAGCTATCTGAATCGTTTGTGATGTTCACATATCGTACACAGTTTTGAATAAGGGACCGTGTCTGATGACACTTTGCGCGCCAATTTTTTTGTTGAAGCGATTCCAAATTTTTGGCTTCCACGGAAATATCTACCTCCCCGCCTCCTCCCCCTTACCAAAAGCCACATTTCCCCTGTTTCCACCTTCCTTTCCAAGTGGAAACCTTCATTCCTTGTTTGCAGCGCTGCCTCCACATCGGCGACCCTCCTCCATGTTGCTCGACGTCGCCTATCCAGGCAGGTAATCCACACCCGACCCCCATCCTCCTTCTCCTTCCACATCCCACATGCCCCAACCATCGGTGCAACACCTTCCACCCAAATCACCGACCCCTCCACCAAATAAGCGTCGCCATAAGCCATGGTGCATGCAGTATAGCTAGGATCCCAAGGTCCATTTGGCAACGGAGAAGCAAATCGCGGCCGCACGCGTAGATGAGGTCACGATGGCTGCCATTCGTGTCGACCCCCAAATCTTGTAGGAGCACCTCGCCGTCAAGGCCACCATCACGCCTTGCACGCGACGATGCGGCGTGGTTGGCTGTTTGGTTCAATTCTGCAAGGCGATGTTCCATTGTTGTGGGTGCATTCTTTTATTGTATACCATTTGAGAAATAATCTAATTTGGCTGTACTAAATACATGAGAAACAAATACAATTGCTATATTTCCATTTTGTTAAGCACGCTTGGTTTGGTTAGCTGTCTGATCTTCCATTTGGAGTATGTTATATTGTGCAATGTGGTGCTCAGTTAACGTTTGGTTCATTTGTTGTGGTGTTTAATTAACTGTTTTGTTTGGTTCAATTCTGCAATGTGATGTTCAATAGTTGTGGGTGCATTCTGTTATTGTATACCACATGAGGAATAAATGGAATTTGGCTCTAGTAAATACAGGACAAAAAAATACAATTGCTATATTTCCAAGTTGTTAAGCATGCTTAGTTTGGTTAACTGTCTGATCTTCTATTAGGAGTATGTTATATTGTGCAATTAGTGCTTAGTTAACGTTTGGTTCATTTGTTGTGGTGTTTAGCTAACTACTTGTGACATCCTGGATCTGCCTTCTCTCTTTCTCCGGACTTTCTTTTGCATTTGCTTTGGATTTGGAGTTTTGAATCAATTCAAATGGACTTGAACACTTGGGCCTACCCTTGATTTTCACCCAAGTGACCCATCCACCTCTAACTCACCTTCTCTGAAAAACTCCAACAAAAGCCCAAGGAATATTTTTCATAAAAGAAAAATATTCATTTTCTTCCCAGAAAATCACTTCAGAGAAGTATGCTCCAAAGCAACCCCTAGATTTCTTGCTCCAAAAATCCTGAATAAATTCACAAATATTCTTTGAACCCTAGGGCACCTTCCTGAGCAAAAATATTGCATAACTTTTTGTAATATTTTTGCTACAGAAAATCATTTCTGTTCTGGACAGAATGATCACTTTGCATAGCAAGTATATTTTTGCTTGATCTTTTGGGGCTGATATTTTCTGAGCTTGATTACCCTCCTAAGAGATTGCTAAATCCCAAAGCACAACCTTTAGTTCTCACTAATTTTTCCTCGGTGAAGCTCACAAGTTTCTGTCCAGAAACTTGCTAGGAAGAAATCCACCCCCACAGTTCACGTGTGACCCAGCCAACCGTGCAAACAACCAAAACCACTAAGGACTAATTGCGAAACATGGTGTTTGCACTTAGCTCAGCGTGATGCCAAAGTTCACGCGGTGACCACGAGCGTCCAAGGGGGTTGGTATGCGGCCGACGCGCTTTGCGGTGCGCCAGCATCTCTGTTTTGCGCGTGCTCACTGCCCGGCCGCCGCACCTTGCCAAACCATGCCCCATCCTTGTTTGCACCTCCATAACTCCACCCCGGCGCTCGCCGATGCCGGAGCTCGCCGCAGCAAGCACATGCACGGCGTGGCCAAGGCAACAGTGTGCCTGTGCCCCTATGCTCGTCGCGTACCACGCTCCTGTGCTCCTCGCAGCTCGTCTACAGCCCCCGCGTGATCTCCGGCGTCTTCTCCCCCTCTCACTAACGCCATTCGTCACCGGGCGACACTCCAGAGAGCTTCAGCGAGCTCTCGATCCCCGCCTCGACCTTGCCTATAAATAGAGCTGCCCTGAGCTCATTTCCCTCCGCACACACACTCATCACACCTCCACACCACCATAGGAAGTCGCAGCCTGGCCGAGCAGGCCTCTGGCCGTCGTCATCGTCCCGAGCTCGCTGACGATCCCCGTCCTCTGCCCCCTCCCTCTCCAGAGCCGCTCGAGCTCCACTGACCTCTCCGGCGTGTTCATGGTGGTCCACTAGTGCATGTTGGTGCCGTTGGAGCTGCTAGACTAGCCCTGCTTCACCAGAACCACCATCTCCGACAAGCTCCGCCCACGGCCGCCGCTGGAGAGCTTCGTTCCAACCCCGTCTGGCCACCCCTAGCCACGCTACAGGTACGGGCAGGTGTGCCTCGATCTCCTCTACAACCCTATACTCTTAGATCTCATCGCCGGGCACTCCTTGCTAGAGAAAGCACCGTCGCTGCGTCGGCCGCCTCTACTTCTCTTCCCCTCCCCCTCCGACCTGACCGATGGGGCCCGTTGTCAGCCACTCAGTGAAGTAAATATGCCCTAGAGGCAATAATAAAGTTATTATTTATTTGCTTATGTCATGATAAATGTTTATTATTCATGCAAGAATTGTATTAACTGGAAACATAATACATGTGTGAATACATAGACAAACAGAGTGTCACTAGTATGCCTCTACTTGACTAGCTCGTTGATCAAAGATGGTTATGTTACCTAACCATAGACATGAGTTGTCATTTAATTAACGGGATCACATCATTAGGAGAATGATGTGATTGACTTGACCCATTCCGTTAGCTTAGCACTTGATCGTTTAGTTTGTTGCTATTGCTTTCTTCATGACTTATACATGTTCCTATGACTATGAGATTATGCAACTCCTGTTCACCGGAGGAACACTTTGTGTGCCACCAAACGTCACAATGTAACTGGGTGATTATAAAGGTTCTCTACAAGTGTCTCCGAAGGTACTTGTTGGGTTGGCGTATTTCGAGATTAGGATTTGTCACTCCGATTGTCGGAGAGGTATCTCTGGGCCCACTCGGTAATGCACATCACTATAAGCCTTGCAAGCATTGCAACTAATGAGGTAGTTGCGGGATGATGCATTACGGAACGAGTAAAGAGACTTGCCGATAACGAGATTGAACTAGGTATTGACATACCGACGATCGAATCTCGGGAAAGTAACATACCGATGACAAAGGGACAACGTATGTTGTTATGCGGTTTGACCGATAAAGATCTTCGTAGAATATGTAGGAGCCAATATGAGCATCTAGGTTCCGCTATTGGTTATTGACCAGAGACGTGTCTCGCTCATGTCTATATAGTTCTCGAACCCGTAGGGTCCGCACGCTTAAAGTTCGATGACGGTTATATTATGTTTTTATGTGTTTTGATGTACCAAAGGTAGTTCGGAGTCCCGTATGAGATCGGGGACATGATGAGGAGTCTCGAAATAGTCCAGACATAAATATTGATATATTGGACGACTATATTCGGACATCGGAAAGGTTTCGAGTGATTCGGGTATTTATCGGAGTACCGGGGAGTTACGGGAATTCGCCGGGGAGTGTATGGGCCTTATTGGGCTTTAGGAGAAAGAGAGAGAGGCAGGCCGCGCGCCCCCCCCAAGGCCTAGTCCGAATTGGACTAGGGGGAAGGGCTGCGCCCCCTCCTTCCTTCTCTTCTCTTTTCCCTTTCCTTCTCTCCTACTCCTACTACTTGGAAGGGCTCCTAGATCTACAAGGAAAGGGGGAATCCTAGTCCCAGTGGGAGTAGGACTCCCCTAGGGCGCGCCATAGAGAGGGCCGGCCCCTCCCCTCCTCCACTCCTTTATATACATGGCCAGGGGGCACCCCATAGACACAACAATTGATCTGTTCGTCTTTTAGCCGTGTGCGGTGCCCCCCTCCACCATAGTCCACCTCGATAATACTGTAGCGGTGCTTAGGCGAAGCCCTGCATCGGTAGAACACCATCATCGTCACCACGCCGTTGTGCTGACGAAACTCTCCCTCAACACTCAGCTGGATCGGAGTTCGAGGGACGTCATTGGCTGAACGTGTGCTGAACTCGGAGGTGCCTTGCGTTCGGTACTTGATCGGTCGGATCGTGAAGACATACGACTACATCAAACGCATTGTGCTAACGCTTCCGCTTTCGGTCTATGAGGGTACGTGGACACACTCTACCCTCCCGTTGCTATGCATCACCATGATCTTGCGTGTGCGTAGGAATTTCTTTGAAATTACTACGTTCCCCAACAGTGGCATCCGAGCCAGGTTTTATGCGTAGATGTCATATGCACGAGTAGAACACAAGTGAGTTGTGGGCGATATAAGTCATACTGCTTACCAGCATGTCATACTTTGGTTCGGCGGTATTGTTGGATGAAGCGGCCCGGACCGACATTACGCGTACGCTTACGCGATACTGGTTCTACCGACGTGCTTTGCACACAGGAGGCTGGCAGGTGCTCTATAGGTGCCTCCGATGGTGTTTGTTGAGTTGGCATGGATCAAGATTAGGATTTGTCACTCCGATTGTCGGAGAGGTATCTCTGGGCCCTCTCGGTAATGTACATCACTATAAGCCTTGCAAACAATGTAGCTAATGAGTTAGTTATGGGATGTAGCATTACAGAACGAGTAAAGAGACTTGCTGGTAACGAGATTGAACTAGGTATTGAGATACCGACGATCGAATCTCGGGCAAGTAACATACCGATGACAAAGGGAACAACATATATCGTTATGCGGTTTGACCGATAAAGATCTTCATAGAATATGTAGGAACCAATATGAGAATCCAGGTTCTGCTGTTTGTTATTGACTGGAGACATGTCTCGGTCATGTCTACATAGTTCTCGAACCCGTAGGGTCCGCACGCTTAACATTCGGTGACGATTGGTATTACGAGTTTATGTGTTTTGATGTACCGAAGGTAGTTCAGAGTCCCTGATTTGATCACGGACATGACGAGGAGTCTCGAAATGCTTGAGACGTAAAGATCGATATATTGGAAGCCTATATTTGGACATCAGAATGGTTCCGGGTGAAATCGGGAGTATACCGGATCACCGGGAGGTTACCGAAACCCCCCGGGAGGTATATGGGCCTTATTGGGCCTTAGTGGAAGAGAGGGGAAAGAAGCAAAGGAGGGCCCCCCAAGCCCAATCCGAATTGGGAGGGGGGCCGGCCCCCCTTTCCTTCCTTCTTCCCTCTCCTTCCTTCTCTCCTAGAATCAACAAAGGGAAGGGGGAATCCTACTCCCGGTGGGAGTAGGACTCCTTCGGGCATGCCTAGAGAGGCCGGGCCCCTTCCCCTCCTCCACTCCTTTATATACGGGGGAGGGGGGCACCCCATAGACACACAAGTTGATCATTGATCTTTTAGCCGTGTGCGGTGCCCCCCTCCACCATAATCCACCTCGGTAATATCGTAGCAGTGCTTAGGAGAAGCCCTATTCCGATAGCAACATCATCACCGTCATGACGCCGTCGTGCTGACAAACCTCTCCCTCGAAGCTCTACTGGATCGTGAATTCTTGGGACGTCACTGAGCCGAACGTGTGCAGATCACAGAGGTGCCGTATCTTTGGTACTAGATCGGTCAATCGTGAAGACGTACGACTACATCAACCGCGTTGTCATAACGCTTCCGCTTACGGTCTACGAGGGTACATAGACGATACTCTCCCCTCTCGTTGCTATGCATCACCATGAACTTGCGTGTGCATAGGATTTTTTTTGAAATTACTGCGTTCCCCAACAGTGGCATCCGAGCCAGGTTTATGTGTAGATGTTATATGCACGAGTAGAACACAAAGGAGTTGTGGGCGTGGGTATATACATATTGCTTGCCATCACTAGTTGATTCTTGGTTCAGTGGCATTGTTGGATGAAGCGGCCCAGACCGACATTACGCGTACGCTTACGCGAGACTGGTTCTACCGACGTGCTTCGCACACAGGTGGCTAGTGGGTGTCTGTTTCTCCAGCTTTAGTTGAATCGGATTCAATGAACAGGGTTCTTTCTGAAGATCAAAAAGCAATCACTATACCGCGTTGTGGTTTTTGATGCGTAGGTAAGAACGGTTCTTGCTCAGCCCGTAGCAGCCATGTAAAACTTGCAACAACAAAGTAGAGGACGTCTAACTTGTTTTTGCAGGGCATGTTGTGATGTGATATGGTCAAGACATGATGCTAAATTTTATTGTATGAGATGATCATGTTTTGTAACAGAGTTATCGGCAACTGGCAGGAGCCATATGGTTGTCGCTTTATTGTATGAAATGCATTCGCCATGTAATTGCTTTACTTTATCACTTAGCGGTAGCGATAGTCATAGAAGCAATAGTTGGCGAGACGACAACGATGCTTCGATGGAGATCAAGGTGTCAAGCCGGTGACGATGGTGATCATGACGGTGCTTTGGAGATGGAGATCAAAGGCACAAGATGATGATGGCCATATCATATCACTTATATTGATTGCATGTGATGTTTATCCTTTATCATCTTATTTTTCTTAGTTCGGCGGTAGCATTATAAGATAATCTCTCACTAAATTTCAAGGTATAAGTCTTCTCCCTGAGTATGCACCGTTGTTACAGTTTGTCGTGCCGAGACACCACGTGATGATCGGGTGTGATAAGCTCTACGTTCACATACAACGAGTGCAAGCCAGTCTTTTGCACACGCGGAATACTCGGGTTAAACTTGACTAGCCTAGCATATGTAGATATGGCCTCGGAACACTGGAGACGGAAAGGTCGAGCGTGAATCATATAGTAGATATGATCAACATAGTGATGTTCACCATTGAAAACTACTCCATCTCACGTGATGATCGGACATGGTTTAGTTTATATGGATCACGTGATCACTTAGATGATTAGAGAGTTGTCTATCTAATGATAGTGTCATTGACAGAGTTATTCAATCACTGCCACCAAGCTACAAGAGCTTCATGACGAACTATAATATGCAAGGGATGGATAAGACGATTCCTGAGCTCTTCGCAATGCTAAAGGTTGCGGAGGTAGAAATCAAGAAGGAGCATCCAAGTGTTGATGGTCAACAAGACCACCAGTTTCAAGAAAAAGGGTAAAGGGAAGAAGGGGAACTTCAAGAAGAACAACAAGCCAGTTGCTACTCAAGTGAAGAAACCCAAGTATGGACCTAAGCCTGAGACTGAGTGCTTCTACTATAAAGGAACTAGTCACTAAAGCGGAAACTACCCCAAGTATTTGGCGGAGAAGAAGGATGGCAAAGTGAAAGGGCTACCGATTAAGCGAAGATTGGCTAAGGACGAGGTGACGATGCGCGCAGGAAATGGTTCCAAAGTCGACGTGATCGCCGTTGGCACGCTACCTCTACATTTACCTTCGGGATTAGTTTTAGACCTAAATAATTGTTATTTGGTGCCAGCCTTGAGCATGACCATTATATCTGGATCTTGTTTGATGCGAGACGGTTATTCATTTAAATCGGAGAATAATGGTTGTTCTATTTATATGAGTAATATCTTTTGTGGTCATGCACCCCTGATGAGTGGTCTATTTTTACTAAATCTTGATAGTAGTGATACACATGTTCATAGTATTGAAGCCAAAAGATGTAGAGTTGATAATGATAGTGCAAATTATGTTTGGCATTGCCGTTTAGGTCATATTGGTGTAAAACACATGAAGAAACTCCATTCCGATGGACTTCTGGAATCACTTGATTATGAATCACTTGGTACTTGTGAACCATGCCTCATGGGCAAGATGACTAAAACTCCGTTCTACAGAACAATGGAGCGAGTAACAGAGTTATGGGAAATCATACATACTGATGTATGTGGTCTAATGAACATTGAAGCTCGCGGCGGATATCGTTATTTTCTCACCTTCACAGATGATTTGAGAAGATATGGGTATATCTACTTGATGAAACATAAGTGTGAAACATTTGGAAAGTTCAAAGAATTTCAGAGTGAAGTGGAAAATCATCGTAACAAGAAAATCAAGTTTCTACGATCTGATCGTGGAGGCAAATATTTGAGTTATGAGTTTGGACTTCATTTGAAACAATGCAGAATAGTTTCGCAACTCACGCCACCTGGAACACCACAACGTAATGGTGTGTCCGAACGTCATAATCGTACTTTACTAGATATGGTGCGATCTATGATGTCTCTTACTGATTTACCGCTATCGTTTTTGGGTTACGCTTTAGAGACAGCTGCATTCATGTTAAATAGGGCGCCATCTAAATCCGTTGAGACGACACCTTATGAACTATTGTTTGGCAAGAAACCAAAGTTGTCGTTTCTTAAAGTTTGGGGTTGCGATGCTTATGTGAAAAAGCTTCAACCTGATAAGCTCGAACCCAAATCGGAGAAATGTGTCTTCATAGGATACCCAAAGGAGACTATTGTGTACACCTTCTATCATAGATCCGAAGGCAAGATATTTGTTGCTAAGAATGGATCCTTTCTAGAGAAGTAGTTTCTCTCGAAAGAAGTGAGTGGGAGGAAAGTAGAACTTGACGAGGTAATTGTACCTTCTCCCTTATTGGAAAGTAGTTCATCACTGAAATCAGTTCCAATGATTCCTACACCAGTAAGTGAGGAAGCTAATGATGATGATCATAAAACTTCTGATCAAGTTACTACTAAACCTCGTAGGTCAATCAGAGTAAGATCCGCACCAGAGTGGTACGGTAATCCTGTTTTGGAAGTCATGTTACTTGACCATGACAAACCTACGAACTATGAGGAAGTGATGATGAGCCCAGATTCCGCAAAATGGCTTGAAGCCATGAAATCTGAGACGGGATCCATGTATAAGAACAAAGTGTGGACTTTGGTTGACTTGCCCGATGATCGGCCGGCCATAGAGAATAAGTGGATCTTCAAGAAGAAGACTGGCACTGATGGTAATGTTACTGTCTATAAAGCTCGACTTGTTGCGAAAGGTTTTGGACAAGTTCAAGGAGTTGACTATGATGAGACTTTCTCACCCGTAGCGATGCTTAAGTCCGTCCGAATCATGTTAGCAATTGCCGCATTTTATGATTATGAAATTTGGCAAATGGATGTGAAAACTTCATTCCTTAATGGATACCTTAAAGAAGAGTTGTATATGATGCAACCAGAAGGTTTTGTGAATCCAAAAGGTGGTAACAAAGTGTGCAAACTCTAGCGATCCATTTATGGACTGATGCAAGCCTCTCGGAGTTGGAATATACGCTTTGATAGTGTGATCAAAGGATATGGTTTTATACAGACTTTTGGAGAAGCCTGTATTTACAAGAAAGTGAGTGGGAGCTCCGTAGCATTTCTGATATTATATGTAGATGACATATTGTTGATCGGAAATGATACTGAATTTCTGAATAGCATAAAAGGATACTTGAATAAGAATTTTTGAATGAAAGACCTCGGTGAAGCTGCTTATATATTGGGCATCAAGATCTATAGAGATATATCAAGACGCTTGATTGGACTTTCACAAAGCACATACCTTGATAAAGTTCTGAAGAAGTTCAAAATGGATCAGGCAAAGAAAGGGTTCTTGCCTGTATTACAAGGGGTGAAGTGGAGTCAGACTCAATGCCCGACCACTACAGAAGATAGAGAGAAAATGAAAGGTGTTCCCTATGCTTTAGCCATAGGCTCTATCATGTATGCAATGCTACGTACCACACCTGATTTGTGCCTTGCTATAAGTTTAGCAGGGAGGTGCCAAAGTAATCCAGGAGTGGATCACTGGACATCGGTCAAGAACATCCTGAAATACTTGAAAAAGACTAAGGATATGTTTCTCTTATATGGAGGTGACAAAGAGCTCGTCGTAAACGGTTACGTCGATGCAAGCTTTGACACTGATACGGATGACTCTAAGTCACAAACCGGATACATGTTTTTATGAAATGGTGGAGCTCTTAGTTGGTGTAGTTCCAAGCAGAGCGTTGTGGCGGGATCTACGTGTGAAGCGGAATACATAGCTGCTTCGGAAGCAGCAAATGAAGGAGTCTGGATGAAGGAGTTCATATCCGATCTAGGTGTCATACCTAGTGCATCAGGTCCAATGAAAATCTTTTGTGACAATACTGGTGCAATTGCCTTGGCAAAGGAATCCAGATTCACAAGAGAACCAAGCACATCAAGAGACGCTTCAATTCCATCCACGATCAAGTCAAGGAGGGAGACATAGAGATTTGCAAGATACATACGGATCTAAATGTTGCAGACCCGTTGACTAAGCCGCTCTCACGAGCAAAACATGATCAGCACCAAGACTCCATGGGTGTTAGAATCATTACAATGTAATCTAGATTATTGACTCTAGTGCAAGTGGGAGACTGAAGGAAATATACCCTAGAGGCAATAATAAAGTTGTTACTTATATTTCCTTATATCATGATAAATGTTTATTATTCATGCTAGAATTGTATTAACCGGAAACTTAGTACATGTGTGAATACATAGACAAACAAAGTTTCATTAGTTTGCCTCTACTTGACTAGCTCGTTGAATCAATGATGTTTATGTTTCCTAACCATAGACATGAGTTGTCATTTGATTAACGGGATCACATCATTAGAGCATGATGTGATTGACTTGACCCATTCGTTAGCTTAGCACGATGATCAATTAGTTTGTTGCTATTGCTTTCTCCATAACTACACATGTTCCTATGGCTATGAGATCATGCAACTCCCGAATACCGGAGGAACACTTTGTGTGCTACCAAACATCACAACGTAACTGGTGATTACAAAGGTGCTCTATAGGTGTCTCCGATGGTGTTTGTTGAGTTGGCGTGGATCAAGATTAGGATTTGTCACTCCGATTGTCGGAGAGGTATCTCTGGCCCTCTCGGTAATGTACATCACTATAAGCCTTACAAGCAATGTAGCTAATGAGTTAGTTACGGGATGTAGCATTACAGAAGGAGTAAAGAGACTTGCCGGTAATGAGATTGAACTAGGTATTGAGATACCGACGATCGAATCTCGGGCAAGTAACATACCGATGACAAAGGGAACAACGTATATCGTTATGCGGTTTGACCGATAAATATCTTTGTAGAATATGTAGGAACCAATATGGGCAGCAAGGTTCCGCTATTGGTTATTGACCGGAGACATGTCTCGGTCATGTCTACATAGTTCTCGAACTCGTAGGGTCCGCATGCTTAACGTTCGGTGACGATCGGTATTACGAGTTTATGTGTTTTGATGTACCGAAGGTAGTTAGGAGTCCCGGATTTGATTACGGACATGACGAGGAGTCTCGAAATGGTCGAGACGTAAAGATTGATATATTGGAAGCCTATGTTTGTACATCAGAATGGTTTCGGGTGAAATCGGGAGTATACCGGGGCACCAGGAGGTTACCGGAACCCCCGGGAGGTATATGGGCCTTATTGGGCCTTAGTGGAAGAGAGGGGAAAGAAGCAAAGGAGGGGGCGCATCCCCCAAGCCCAATCCGAATTGGGAGGGGGGCGCCCCCCTTTCCTTCCTTCTTCCCTCTCCTTCCTTCTCTCCAAGAACCAATAAAGGGAAGGGGGAATCCTACTCCCGGTGGGCGTAGGACTCCTTGGGGCACGCCTAGAGAGGCCAGCCCCCTCCCCCTCCTCCACCCCTTTATATATGGGGGAGGGGCACCCCATAGACACACAATTTGATCATTGATCTTTTAGCCGTGTGCGGTGCCCCCTCCACCATAATCCACCTCGGTAATATCGTAGCGGTGCTCAGGCGAAGCGCTGTTCCGGTAGCAACATCATCACCGTCATCACGCCTTTGTGCTGACAAAGCTCTCCCATGAAGCTCTACTGGATCATGAGTTCACGGGACGTCACTGAGCCGAACATGTGCAGATCGCGGAGGTGCCGTATCTTCTGTACTAGATCGGTCGATCGTGAAGACATACGACTACATCAACCGCATTGTCATAACGCTTCCGCTTACGGTCTATGAGAGTACGTAGACGATACTCTCCCCTCTCGTTGCTATGCATCACCATGATCTTGCGTGTGCGTAGGATTTTTTTTGAAATTACTGTCTTCCCCAACACTTATACCCAAACCTACCCCAGATGGGACAAGATTTTTACCACGACATGTTGATGCTGCTCCATGATAGCATGCCAAGTTTCATGAATTTCAGTTGAGTTTTGGATTTACTAGAATTTAAAAACCAGGTATCTCAATGTTTGTGTCTGAGTGGCGGTGGCAGGGTGTTTGAAATTCATTCCCAATTCTTGCATGGGACCTAAGCATGCAACCAAGAACACATATTTGATTTTTCCACAAGTTTATATGCACTGGACAATGTGCATGTAGTTCAAATTTGAATTATGCACATAAAATGCCTGGAAAACCTAGTTAATGTATAAAAATGTCCAAACAAACCCCAAAAAATTCAAAAGTAAACACAACACTCCTGTTGTTCTATGTTGACACTAGAAATTTTTTGAAAGCAATAAGAGGCAATGAATATCGTTTCGTCCCCAAAGGTGACACGTTCCCTACCGAAACCATCACGCTTGTTGTGAGAAACTAAGGTTTGTGAGAAGCTTATACCCAAACCTGCCCCAAATGGGACAAGATTTATACCATGGCATGTTGATGCCGCTCCATGATAGCATACCAAGTTTCATGAATTTCAGACGAGTTTTGGATTTACTAGAATTTAAAAACCATGTATCTCAATGTTTGCGGCCGAGTGATGGTGGCAGGGTGTTTGAAATTCATTCCCATTTCTTGCATGGGACCTAAGCATGCAACCAAGGACACAAATTAATTTTTCAATGCATGTAGTTCAAATTTCAATTATGCGCATAAAATGCCTGGGAAACCCATTTAATTTATAAAAATTTCCAAGCAAACCCCGAAAAATTCCAAAATTAAACACAACACTCCTGTTGTTCTATGTTGACACTCGAATTTTTTTTGAAAGCAATAAGACGCAACGGATATCGTTTCGTCCCCAAAGGTGGCACGTTCCCTACCGAAACCATAACGCTTGTTGTGAGAAGCTCTGGTTTATGAGAAGCTTATACCCAAACCTGCCCCAAATGGGACAAAATTTTTACCGCGGCATGTTGATGCCGCTCCATGATAGCATGCCAAGTTTCATGAATTTCATACAAGTTTTGGATTTACTAGAATTTAAAAACCAGGTATCTCAATGTTTGCGGCCTAGTGACGGTGGCAGGGTGTTTGAAATTCATTCCCATTTCTTGCATGGGACCTAAGCATGCAACCAAGGACACATATTTGATTTTTCAACCAATTTATATGCACTTGAGAATGTGCATGTAGTTCAAATTTGAATTATGCACATAAAATGCCTAGGAAACCCGGTTAATGTATAAAAATGTCCAAACGAACCCCAAAAAATTCCAAAATTAAACACAACACTCCTGTTGTTCTATGTTGACACTCGAATTTTTTTGAGAGCAATAAGAGGCAACGAATATCGTTTCGTCCCCAAAGGTGGCACGTTCCCTACCAAAACCATCACGCTTGTTGTGAGAAGCTCTGGTTTATGAGAAGCTTATACCCAAACCTCCCCCAAATGGGACAAAATTTTTACCACGGCATGTTGATGCCGCTCCAAGATAGCATGCCAAGTTTCATGAATTTGAAACGAGGATTTACTAGAATTTAAAAACCAGGTATCTCAATGTTTGCGGCCGAGTGACGGTGGAGGGTGTGTGACATTCATTCCATTTCTTGCATGGGACCTAAGCATGCAACTAAGGACACATATTTTATTTTTTAACCCGTTTATATGCACTGGGGCATGTGCATGTAGTTCAAATTAGAATTATGCACCTGAAATGCCTACAAAACAAAGTTAATGTATAAAAACGTCCAAACGGGCCCTGAATAATTCCATTTTTCACGACACACCTATAGTTGCATGTTCACTGTAGATAAAAGTTCTAGCAATTCAAACACCATCCTTTGTAGGTGTGACCCCATTACGTAATTCAAATCAAGATGTGACCCCATTACGTAGATCGCACACAGTTTATTATCACCAACCATGTGAGATGCAGCACACAATATCATGGAGCACCGTTGGTGTACAGTCCACAGCCGGCGTGTCAAGGACACAAGCTCACTCCCCAAATATCATTTCACTGTTCATTCGTCGCAGGTGAAAGATGGGGATGTGGACCCATGTTGTGAGGGCAGCTTCGGCGGCCCACTCTGGCGAGAGCACGGCCGTAGCTGCCAGGTGCGTGCTAACAAGCTTCGTGAGGGCGACCGCAGTCTGCGTCTGGGCGGCCAGGGCAGCCCAAACGGTTGTTGTTGCTTCTCAAGCGGCGACAGCAACATCTGCCTCGGGGATAGAAACCGGCGAGAGTGGCACAACAGCTGTCCGTTCCACAACGGCGGCCTTAGCCCTGATGGAGGCCGCCCACTACCATGTCAAGGCCGTCCACGCCTAGCTCGTGGCGGTCACCGCACAAATCGAACGAAGCTTCTCCGACAATGGTCGACAACCCACGGCCGAAGAGTTAGCAATCGCCAAGATAGTTCGAGCAACCGCCCATTCCTGCGCGGCATACCTTGCCACGACGGAGCCCGCCAGAGCCCAGATCGCGACCGCCCACGCCCAGCTCGTGGTGGCCTATTCCAAAGATATGGCGGACGTGGATGGCGAGATGCTTGCCGAGTATGGTGCAATTGATGCCATGGAGCCCCTTCCCTAGGAGACAGTCGGGCGCGAGCTGGACATGGAGGCGGCGGGGGAGATCGACGAGCACCAGTCGTAGTAGTACTCTTTGTTTTGTTTAATTAAGAGCGTCGGTCTTTAATTTGTTAGAGTAATGTTTAGGTCAGCTAGCTTTTTTTAATTCCTGAACTTGCTCGATTAAGAAGTTAGTCTCCTTTGTGTACCCAAATTATGCTATGACGTGGATGACCACTGTAACCAGGGAAATTCGAACCAAATTTTTTTATGTTCAAACTCAACACACATGGGTTAAGCTATCTGAATCGTTTGTGATGTTCACATATCGTACACAGTTTTGAATAAGGGACCGTGTCTGATGACACTTTGCGCGCCAATTTTTTTGTTGAAGCGATTCCAAATTTTCGGCTTCCACGGAAATATCTACCTCCCCGCCTCCTCCCCCTTACCAAAAGCCACATTTCCCCTGTTTCCGCCTTACTTTCCAAGTTGAAACCTTCATTCCTTGTTTGCAGCGCCGCCTCCTTGTCGGCGACCCTCCTCCATGCTGCTCGACGTCGCCTATCCAGGCAGGTAATCCACACCCGACCCCCATCCTCCTTCTCCTTCCACATCCCACATGCCCCGACCGTCAGCGGAACACCTTCCACCCAAATCACCGACTCCACCAAATAAGCATCGCCATAAGCCATGGTGCACGCAGTATAGCTAGGATCCCAAGGACCATTTGGCAGCGGAGAAGCAAATCGTGGCCGCACGCGCGGATGAGGTCACGATGGCTTCCATTCGTGTCGACCCCCAAATCTTGGAGGAGCACCTCGCCGTCGAGGCCACCATCGATGCCTTGCGCGCGACGATGCGACGCACTTGGCTGTTTGGTTGAATTATGCAATGTGATGTTCAATTGTTGTGGGTGCATTCTTTTATTGTATACCATTTGAGAAATAATCTAATTTGGCTGTACTAAATACATGAGAAACAAATACCATTGCTATATTTCCATGTTGTTAAGCATGCTTGGTTTGGTTAGCTGTCTGATCTTCCATTTGGAGTATGTTATATTGTGCAATGTGGTGCTCAGTTAATGTTTGGTTCATTTGTTGTGGTGTTTAATTAACTGTTTTGTTTGGTTCAATTCTGCAATGTGATGTTCAGTAGTTGTGGGTGCATTCTGTTATTGTATACCGCATGAGGAATAAATTGAATTTGGCTGTGGTAAATACATGACAAAAAAATACAATTGCTATATTTCCAAGTTGTTCAGCATGCTTAGTTTGGTTAACTGTCTGATCTTCTATTAGGAGTATGTTATATTGTGCAATGTGGTGCTCAGTTAATGTTTGGTTCATTTGTTGTGGTGTTTAGCTAACTGCTCGTGACATCCTGGATTTGCCTTCTCTCTTTCTCCAGACTTTCTTTTGCATTTGCTTTGGATTTGGAGTTTTGAATCAATTCAAATGGACTTGAACAGTTGGGCC